>NW_006443129.1:1364146-1423863 GCF_000325575.1 Pteropus alecto
CTGTGTGTTTTCTGTTTTCTTTATTTTGGTTGGCTTCTGTGGGTTTTCCCTCTGGTTCTTCTTGTTTTATATACTTCTGTTCTGAATCTTTAGTGTGTGATTACCATTACAAATACATAAAGGATAGTTATATACATACAGTCATCCATTTTCTTCTGTGTGTGCCTTATCTCAATTCCCCTTTGTGATTTTGGATCTTTGAATCCTCCCCTTTTCAGTCATTGTTATCTCAACTTGTTTCTATATATGCTGAACTTTCATTACTATTTTGCTATAGCAATTCTCTTCTTATTATTTAAGCTTATAATGCCCTGTTCTTAACGATTGCACTCCTCTGCTTCTATTTGCTTGATAGTCACCTTACTCTTATTTTGGTTTTTTTTGTTTTTTGGTTTTTTTTTGTCATTTTGTTTTAGGTGAGCTGACCCCTTTCGGTATTTCCTGTAGTGCAGGCCTAGTAGTGGAGAATTTCCTCAATTTTTGTACGTCTGGAAAGGTCTTAATTTCTCCTTCATATCTAAAGGAGAGTTTAGCTGGATACATTATTCTAGGCTGGTAGTTCCGTTCACTTAATAGTTTAAATATTTGATTCCATTCCTTTCTAGTTTGTAAGGTTTGCACTGAGAAGTCTGATGATAATCTAATGGATTTTCCTTTATAAGTTATCATTTTTTTTTCTCCCTGGCTGCCTTGAGAATTCTTTGTCATTGATTTTTGATAACTTTAATACGATGTGTCTTGGTGAAGGCCTTTTTGGGTTGAGATAATTGGGTGTTCTGTTAACTTCTTAAATTCTGAGCGCCAGCTCATTCCTTAGATTTGGGAAATTCTCATCCACTATTTGTCTGAAAATGCTTTCTAGTCCCTGCTCCTTTTCCTCACATTTGATAATGCTCATTATTTTTCTGTTTCCTCTCCTGATGGTATCAGCTAGTTCTTGTATTTCTCTTTCATTTTTTTTCATTCTTCAGTTTCTCTCTTCTTCCTTCTGATGCATTTCTAGATTTCTGTCTTCGATATCACTGACATTATCCTCCATTTGGTCAACTCTATTTCCCAAGCTTGCTATTTTATTTTTAAAACTTGCAGTGTGTTTTTTATTTCCAGAAGACCTATTATGTTCTTTTTCAGGGTTTCAATCTCATTGTTCTGCTCATCTAGTTGTTTTTTTCAATTCCTGAAATTGTTGACATGACTCATTTCGGAACTCACTGAGTTTTTTTTAGAAGTACCATCCTGAATTCTCTGTCATTTAAGTTGCATATTTCTATATCTGTAAGCTTATTTTCTGGAGATTTTTCTCTTTCTTTCCGAGATGCCTTGTCACCTTGGTTGTTCATGGTGTTTAATGGAATATTTCTCCACCCAGGCATTAATGGAAGTGTATTGAGCTTTTTCCCAGAAAGATTTATTATATAAAGGTCCCTCTTTAGTTTCTTGCAAAGAAGGCATTTTTGTTTGTTTGTTTGTTTTTTTGTTTTCCTGTAGGTGGTGTCTAAACCTCTTGGATCCCTTCTTTATATAAAGCCTTAATAATGCCTTTTTATTTTCTTGTAGATATTTAATCATACTCACTACCCTCAGTTTCAGTCTTGTCAGTGTCAATGACTGTCTCTGAAGTGTTTGCTCAGATTCCCCTGTGGCTCCACGATATAGGTCTTGGAGGATAGGGGGGTAGGGACCCTCTGCGTTGGGGGTTGGAGGCTGCGGCTAAGCCTGTGTTTTATAACTATGCTGGAAAAAATCAACTGTTGTTTTTCTGTGGTCCCGTCCCACTTCTCTGCTTTCTGCCCTCATTACTGGGTCCTGCCGCCAACTACTTGGAACTCACAACTCTCTTGCTGTTTTTAAGTTTCTCTCTTTGTCTAACTTTTGGCTATTTAATTATCATGTGTCTTATTGTGGGCCTCTTCGGGTTCATCTTGTTTGGGACTCTGTGCTTCTTGAGCTTGTATTTCTATTTTCTTTGCCAGGTTAGGGAAGTTTTCTGTCATTATTTCTTCAAATAAGTTTTCAATTTCTTGCTCTCTCTCTTCTCTTCCTGGTACCCCTATGACGTAAATGTTGATACATTTGATGTTGTCCAAGAGACCCTTTAAACTATCCTCATTTTTATATTCTTTTTTCTTGTTGCTATTCTGATTAGGTGTTTTCTGCTACCTTCTCTTCTAAATAGCTGATTCTATCCTCTGGATTATCTAATCTACTGTTGATGCCTCCTAAAGTATTCTTCATTTTATTATAGTATTCTTCATTTCTGACTGGTACTTTTTTATGTCTTTTATCTTCATTTTTATGTTTTCTATCTCTTTGTTAAAGTTCTCACTGAGTTCATCTTCTCATTCACTAAGTTCGTTGAGCATCTTTATAACCAGTGTTGTCAACTCTGCATCTGATAGATTACTTGTCTCCATTTTGTTAGATCTTTTTCTGGAGCTGTGGGACACATTTCTTATCTCCCCATTTTGGTTGCCTTCCTGTGTTTACTACTTTTTAGATAGGGCTGCGATGTATCCCGGTCCTAGAGTCCTAGAAGGGTGACCTTATGTAGTAGGTGTCCTGTGGAGCCCAGTGGCACAGACTCTCTGATTAGCTGAACTCAGTGTTCCAGGTGAGTCCCTTATATGGGTTGTGTGTACCCTCCTGTTGTAGTTGAGCCTTAGTTGCTGTTTGTTTGCATGTCAGTGAGAGGGATTGATCCTCTGGCTGATTGATATCAAGGACTGGCAGTGACTACAGTGAAGCTGTTGCGCAGGGCTGACCCTACAGAGTGGGATTCACTTGATCAATGCTCTGGTGCCTGCCCAGTCTGTCTTTTAGGTGTATAGTCCTCAGATGCAGCCCTGGGTAGTGCTCTGGAACTCCAGGGCATGCTGGCCATGAGGACTCCTGGAGGGGCCCTGGAGCAGGCCAAGTTCAGCTGCAGCCTATGCCCTGCATGAGGCCACCTGTCATGAGCCACCAAGCAATCCACAGTCAGCCACCACCCGCTCTGGGTTTTCAGATGCCTCAAGAGGCCAAGCCACAAACTGAGGCCAGCTGCCGTTTGTACCCATGCTTGTGGCTGTTCAGCAAGGGTATGGGGCATGCTGAGGCCAGATATTACCTGTGTGGGTTTTGTGAACTGTTGAGAGATTTTAGGAAAGTCTACAGCATAAGACAAGACAGGCCTTTTTTATGGAAAAGCCTCTGGAAATAGCTTGGATTGGACTGCAAGTTGGATGGGGCCTTGGAATTACCAGGGCACAGTGACCCATGTTAGCCAGTTTGATGGAGAGTAAGATATGGCACTTACCTGGGTCTACATGCCAGGAGAGGGGAGGGCTCAACAAAGTAACAATGGCTTCTTCCAGCACTCTGTCTGGGAGAAAGCTGCCCCTCCAGCCCTTGTTCTGAAGCCAGATAATTCATCTTCTCCCCTTGTGTCCTTGGTGCCTTTCAAGCTGCTGCCCTAGAACTGGAGCTCAGAGCAAGTGAGTTCATCAGCAACTAAGTTTGTGTGTGGCCCCTTTAAGGGGAATTCCTGGACTCCTGCAGCCCTATGTTACTCAGCCACAACCTCTGCTTGTTTTCACAGCCAGAATTTAGGGGGGCTTATCTTCCTGGCACTGGTGCTTTGGGCTTGGGAGCCTGGTCTGGGCCTAGGACCACTCCTTCCTCTCATGGACCACTGTAGCCAATCTATCCCTCTTGATTTTTAACCACCATCTGCGGGTGTGGGACCAGCTCATTCTACATCTCTGCCCCTCCTTCTAGTCACCAGGTGGCTTCTTCTTTATGTCCTTAATTGTAGGACGTCTGTTGAGCTAGACTTCAAGAAATTCTCACTGATGGTTGGGTTGTTCTGTAGTATAGTTATGATTTTGATGTGGTCATGAGAGGAGATAGGCATAACAGTTACTTACTCTGCCATCTTGACTGGAAATCAGTCATATTGTCTTACTCCAAAGGGAAGGTATTGACTTCCAACTAAAAATCCAGGATAATTAGCTGCAGGTATGGCTGGATCTAGGTTTATAAAAAAAAAAAACTTGCTTTCAGCCTCTTGGCTATGCTTCTTTCTATGATTGCCTCACTCTCAGTGAGCTGTTGCTACATGGCAGCCCTCTATATTTTAAGGTTTACCCCTATCTACTTCAATTCCAGTGAATAATAAATAGCCTTTATTTCCTAATAGTTCTAACAAAGTCCTGGAATTGTGCTTCATTGGCCTGACATGCCATAGGCTCACCTCTGGAGCACTACAGGAAATGAGGGATAGATTTAAACCTAACCAAATAGAAAACCTAGCAAATGAAAAGCACATTAAACAAGAGAAAGGAAACGTGGTTTTTAAGGAAAATCAATATGCTCTTCCAAGACCAAAGGAAAATGAATTGCAGACAAGCAAAAGGAGGACATGTCCACTATTTTCAATTAGATTAAGTTTTTCTTCATAAAATGACACCGCATCTGGCACACTTAATAGTATGGTTTTATAAAGAAACATTGGGAATGGAGGCAGGAAGATCTAATTGTATGACCTTGACTAAGTTTGGAAAGTCTTTATGAGTCTATTTTCTTCATATATAAATCATTTTAAAAGTATATTCATCATTGTAATTCTATGAATGGTTTGATGAAGAAAATAGAACTTGGTAAATAAAGGCTCATATGCCAAAAATAAATGCAGGCCTGCTATATTATACAACTTTAGAGGACATTATTCACACAAAATACAATAGAAGAAACCCAGTAATGTTATCTATCAAATGGGACTAATAATACCATTTTTACAGTGTGCTATGAATATTTAGTATGATAATGTATGAAAGTGCCCAGTGTAGTGTTGGCCATTTTTACGGATTGAATTGTGTCACCTGAAAAGATATGTTGCTGTCCACACCACCAGTACTTTAGAATGTGACCTTATTTGTAAATAGAGTGGTTGCAGATGTAATTAGTTAAGATGAAGTTATAATGGAGAAAAGTGAACCCTTAATTTAATGAGTGGTATCATTATAAGAAGAGAGACACACTGAGAGAAGAATACCATGTGAAAACAGAGACATATAGGGAGAAAACAGTCATATGAATATGGAAACAGATATTGGAGTGACATATTGACAAGGCAAGGATCACCAAGGATTGCCAGCCATCTCTAGAAGCTAAGGGTGAGAGGCATGGAATCAGAATTTTCCTGACAGTTCTCAGGAGGGATCAAAACTGCCAACACCGTGATTGTAGGCTTCTAGCCTCTAGAACTATGAGAGAATAAATTTCAGTTATTTTAAGCTATCCAGTTCACAGTACTTTATTACAGCATCTCTAGGAAGTTATGACAGCCAAACTGGAGTCAGTCATGGTTAGTTAAATTTGAAAGTATTTTAATGTTTTATAAATTTAGTATTACATATTTTAAGTCGATTGATATTTTAAAAATAAGAATATTCAACAATCATTGGATTAGTATTGGTTATCTCATTGTTTCTCTCTATAACACTTGCCACTTTTGCTATTCCCTTCTAGAAAGTCTCTCTTGTATTACTTGATACCTTTCTCTCCCAGCTTTCTTCCTATTTCTCTCACTAGCTCTTTTCTATTTTTTCACGTCCTCCTTTTCCTATGCCCTTCAGTTTTGGTGGAGTCCAATATTTCTCCATCAACCCTCTTCTCTTTTTACTATGGGCTTTCATGACCATTTATGGATTAACAAGTTCATAATTACAATATCACTCTCCTGAACTTCAAATATGCAGTGGTGGTTGCTCTTTTCCATTTAGATATCGAATGCACAGTTCAGATTATGTCCAAAACAGAAGTCATATCTCTCCCCCAAATAGGCCCTCCCCCACATAAACTTGGGAGTTATCATATATTGTCCCTTTCCCTGACTCCACATCTAATCTGAAGCCAAGTTCTCTCATTTCTACCTTCTTCATTCTCATATCTGTCTCTCTCTTTCATCTCCATTACAAACAATTAAATTTTTCATCATTTCTTTCCTGAATTATAGAGAATTACATAACTTGTATTCCTGCTTCTTTTTGTGCTATCCTCCAATTCATCCTAACCACTGCTACAGGAGTGATCTTTATAAAATGCAAAACAGATAAAATTACTCCCCTATTTAAAAATCTTCAAGTTTTCCAACAGATTGTTGTAGTCTAAGTTCTTTGGCAAAGTATTCAAGGTCCCCACTGATCTGGCATTTGCCTCCTCTCTAGGATCATTTTTGCTAATTATTGTGATGCTTCTGTTCAACCAGGTAAAGCTTCCAGAGAGCACCATGTTCTCCAGAGCAGCTCCTTCTGCCTGAAATGCCCCTTTCCTCTATCCCAGTGGCAAACTTTTCCTTTTTAGGTTCAAATCAAGACTTACCTTCTCTATGTGAAATTGTGACTTTCTTTTCTCTCTACCTAAATTGATTTTATAGTGTATTATTTCTTTTCTATTGCTTTCATTTTCTACTTACATATCTAACATAGCACTGAAAACACAGTAGTGCTTGTATTATTTTATACATGTTTGTGTCCCCAAGTACCTCATGAAAACAGGGATTCTCCATGATGTATCTCAACATATGGTACATAATAAATGTTCAATAAATGTCTGCTAAATTAATGAAGAAAATGAGAAAATAAAGTAATAAATGGAAAAACAAATGTAAGAGTAAATATTACCTGAGCCTAATAGTCCCCCAATGAAGAATTTCACTTGAGAGTAAATAAATGTTTGGTGCTATATAGAGTAGTTAAGAGCACAGACTCTAGAGTCAAGTTGATTGGATTCTCTGCTTGATTACTTATTTAAGTGACTTCAGGCAAGTTACTTCATTTCTCTGCAAAGCTTGGGATGTAATAGTTCTTTCTTAATTGATTTGTTAGGAAAATTAACTGAATACATATTTATATTATTAAGAATGTGCAATTAAAATTAAATAAGAATATAATAAATGTCATATACACTGTACTTTTAATGACATAAGATTAAAGGCAAGACTTTTTTTTATTTGGAAATAATTTTCCCACCTACATATATGAAAAACTCTGAACTTAAATTATTATCAACAGTATTTATGTAGTTCCCAGTACTTCTCAATATACACATAAAAATGCACTCATTTATTGAAAATAACAAAAGTTCTTTCTTTCCTGGTATATGTTGAGCAGATGCTTTCTGTGATCAGTTTTTACTCCTTAATGACTTTCCTCTGTACTGGGATGCAGGATCAGAGAAGGATTATATAAATCATGATGGCTTTTCTTGAATCAAACCCTATTGAATTCTATATGAAAAATATATATATTCCTTTAACATGCAGAATTCACTGGTATTGTTACTGGACTACACTGCCGCCAGCAATTTTACAGTTTAAGTCCATAATAAGTAGAATAAAAAATAAATCATAATAAAATAAATGTACGACACAAATACAGATGTGATGGATTCATAGAAGTGAGTGGTCAGGAAAACTTTATGGAGAAAAAGAGCCACTAATGGGGAGTTAAAGAATCCTCGGGACTTGAATAGGCAAGAAGATGGAATGGAAGGCACTCCAGGTAGGGGAGGTAGTGTGAACCAAGGTACAAGGCAAGAACATTCCTATATTTTGGAGATGGGGGCAACTCAAATTGCCTTAAGCATTAGGTTTATATAGGTAAGAATTAGGATATAAACTGGAAAGATGTGTTAAGCCATACTATGGATAGCCTTAAATGCTAAACTATGATATTTTAACACTACTCAAAACGTAATAGAAAGTTTTATGAAGATTACAAAGTTTTGAAGAGTAGAAAGATGATAATTTTTTCCTGAAAGGGATGGTGTGCAAAATTGCTAGGATAAACTAGAGGTTAAAGTCAAGCCACACTTCAAGGATGTAACTTCTTTCCACCAACAATTATAGAGTCTAGAAACTAGGATGTGGCAGCAAAGAAGTCACTTCAGATTCTATTAAGAACTGAAGGGTCAATAAGGAAAGGTCAGACTAAAATAGTTCACACAGAGTCAGGGAAGAAGAATTTGAAACTTTCTCGAAAACCTAAATTCAGGAGTAGAGTCTGGGATGAAAAGAACTGGGTACCTGGTGGGCAGAACCCAGGTCAAATTATGTTATCACATACAAATATATCAAATGTTTCACAGTAGGAAGTTGTCACCTGGGACAGCAACCTCACTTGTTACAAGATGTTGCTGCCAGGGTGGCCTGGGAACTCAATAAACCCTAATAAGGAAAGAGTATAAGCAGAGGGACCAATTAGCAGCCTGTTGCAATAGTCAAAATTAAGGGTAGTAAGAGCCAGAAGTAAGATAGTACAAGTGGGATTTTAGAGGTTGACACAAAGAAGCCTCAAGAGAAAAACATTCCTTTAAAAAAAAAAAAAAAGTTCTAATGTTAAAAAAAAATTTTCTTAAGTAATTCATTTTTGTCAGATAATTTCTCCAAAATTTAAGTGCTAATTGATAGATTCTGAAGCTGACTTGCAAGCTAAATTCTTTTACTTTTAGAAAAGTCACTCTCTCAATGACCTGGCTACTGTATTATCATCTCAAATACCATTTTTTCATATTATTTCATTATGATGTAACCTTCAAAGGACAAAAATTACATGTTAAGTCATAAATCTTATTTCTCTAAGACCAAAAGAAAGTCAGCCTTGAAACATATAATAAAACTTTTTCCTCTATTTCACACTACACCACACATTAGACCCCAATTTTTCTGTTTCTCTAACTCACTATGAATTTGCTGTTTAAATAGCATTTAATTGCGATCAAACATTAAGAACCTACAAAGAAGTGAATTTTCAGTTCACAAAGGACTAATTGCCAAGCCCTGCAGCATTTTTAAGCATCAAGGTCAATGCGAAATGTAGAAGGTCAATGAAATTTGCTTGCAAAAGAGCTCTGGTCTCAGAATCACTATTGCAATGTATATAGCATACTAGCAGTTTTTCAATATACCTCTACTGCCACTTTCTGTGAAACCATAAAGTTATTTTGATCCAGTTTTACTTTTCTCCTTCAGTTAGCATTCTATGCATGTATGCAAGTTATCCTCTTAATCTTGGCAATTTAAAGTAGAAGCTTTCATGGACCAAAAATCTATATGGTTATGATCAAGGCCCTGTGTCACCTTAAACACTAATCCCTTAGTTCCTCCTTTTCCCTGCTTTCTGATATTTTAACATGCTTATTTGGTTATAAGGTAGTCATGGTAGTATAATACCTTAACCAGGTAGATAATGGAGTATAATCAAAATAAATGATACCCTACATGGTTCTTGGCCTTCTGTTCCCAGATTTTAAGTCTTCTGAATGAAATTTTTCTTTTTTAATTTTAGGATTCTTGTGTTGTTATATAGCTGGCTCAGGAGAGACCAGCTTTTCTAATATGATTTCCTTCTCATTTGCCTGTTATATGCCTACTATGTGCCAGGTACTATGCTACACATTTTTCATAACTAGTTTATTAATCCACACAAACACTACAAAGCTAAGTATTATTATTTTACTAATAAGGCATTTCATTTAGAGGTGTTAAGTAAGCTGTTCAATATCACTCGGCTTGTAGATGGCAAAGTCAAGATGTGATCCATATCTGTCTGACTCGTACTCTTTAATTATTTAGGTTAAATTTTCTACTTTCTGCTCACATCTTCATAACAGAATTCATATAGATTATATTGTGCCATTATATGTAAGACACTGCTAAATATAAGAAAATAGTTAAGTTTCTTATTAAAGAATAATAGCTGAGTCTTAATATAGCTTTTTAGTAACAACTGTGTCTATATTGAATAACTGTGCCTCCCAATGACTTGGATTGGAAATTTTTGTACTATTTAAAGGGTAGAGAGTGCTGATGAGGTTCTTAATCTTTTTCTTACTTGTGTGCAAGGAATTCAATATGCCTGACAAGGGCCAAAACAAGCAAGAAGAACTTAAAAGAATAAATATGAAGCAGTCTCCTTTTAGATTATATTAAGCAGAGTATGGCTTTAATGCTGGTCATCCGAAAAACACCAATGGATTTTTGTTGACCACAAGTTCAGTAATAGAAAGCAGTGTGAAATGGCTATTACAAAAAGAAAATAAATAAATAACTACATTTACGTTCTACTGCTGTAAAAAAAAAGAGAGAGAGAGAGAACCATTTTTAAGGAATGAAAGAGTCTTTTTACAGTATACATCTGGTGCGTGTGACCAGTTCCAGATGACACATTTTAAAGGTAACATTGACAAGTATATTTTTCCCAACAGTAGGGGATAGTTAGATTTTAAAATAGGCTTCTGATAGTTAGATTTTAAAATAGGCTCTGATCAATCAAGATATTTATCCTACAGTCAAAACTGTGAGAAGAAAATAGAAGAGAAGATAATATATCTTTAGAGATATCATCTGTGTAGTCACAAGCAGCTATTCAGGCTAATGGATAAAAACTTCATAAAAACAACTTTTGTACTGATTTTATATTAATTAGGAAAGCCCAAAATGAAGTAGACTGACTCGCAAAGCACTGTCACAGAGATGCAAATAGAATAGTAAAAGAATATTCAGAATGTTAAGGCACTTCTCAATTCTAAGATCCCTTGCCATGATATTTTTTTTTATTTATTTATTTTTATTTTTTCAATTACAGTTAACATTCAATATTATTTTATATTAGTTTCAGATGTACAGCATAGTGGTTAGACATTTATATAATTTATAAAGTGATACCTACAATAAGTCTACTACCCAACTAGCACCGTACATAGTTATTACAGTATAATTAACTACATTCTTATGCTGTACTTTACATCCCCATGACTATTTCGTAACTACTAATTTGTACTTCTAATCCCTTCACCTTTTTCACCCAGCCCCATCTAGCAATCACCAGTTATGGTCTGTATCTATGAGTGTGTTTCTGTTTTGTTTGTTCATTTATTTTGTTCTTCAGATTCCACATACAAGTGAAATCATAAAGTATTTGTCCTTCTCTGTCTGACTTATTTTACTTAGTATAATACCCTCTAGGTCCAGGTAAGATTTCATTCTTTTTTATGGCTGAGTAATATTCCATCATATATATGTACCAGTCTTCATTCAGTCATCTATTGATGGGCACTTAGGTTGCTAATATATGATGACTATTGTAAATAATGCTGCAGTGAACATAAGGTGCATATATCTTTTTGAATTAGTGTTTTGGATTTCTTCAGATAAATACTCAGAAGTGGAAGTGCTAGGTCATAAGGTAATTCTATTTTTAATTTTTTGAGGAACCTCCAAACTGTTTTACATAGGGGCTGTACCAATTTGCAGTCCCACCAACAGTGTACAAGGGTTCCTTTTTCTCCACATCCTCACCAATATTTGCTGTTGGTTGATTTATTGATGACGTCCATTCTGACAAGTATGTGTGAAATCTCATTGTGATTTTAATTTGCATTTCTCTGACAATAGTGACATTGAGAATTTTTTTATATGTCTATTTGCCACCTGTATGTCTTCTTTGAAGAAATGTCTATTCAGGTCCTCTAGCCCATTTTTTAATTGGATTATTTTTTTGTTCTTAAGTTGTATGAATTCTTTATAAATTTTGGGTATTAACCCCTTATTGATGTATTATTGGCAAATATCTTCTCCCAATTGGTAGATTGTCTTTTTGTTTGTTTATGATTTCCTTTGCTGTGCAAAAAAACCTTTTAGTTTGATCCAGTACCATTTGTTTTTGTTTGTTTGTTTATTTCTCTTGCCTGAGGAAATATAGCTGATTTTTTTCATTGTATTTATTAACCTATCATAAAATGTGTACCAAGCCACTTTTATCCACTTTTTATTTAAGCAACTTAGAAGAAAATATTTATTTAATTATTTTAAGAAAGAATTGTGCATTTCTCTTAAATAAATTAAATATTTATTTAATTACTTTAAGAAAGAATTGTGTGTTTAATTACCCAATAGAGAACTGATTGTAATGATCTATACAAAAGGCTGAACTTATAGAGTCATTCAATCAACAAACATATATTGAGCAGCTAATAGGATACTAATACAAATAAGGCTTAGTCTCTACTACCAAGGAGTATATAAGTCTAGTAGCAGTGACACAGAAGTAAAGGATTAATACTTAGGTACAGTAATATGTGATAGAAAAGTAATGAAGTTCAGCCTAAGGACAGAGGATCTATCTAAAGAAGAATGAGAAAAAAAGAAAATACTCTAAAGGAAGTAACACTTAAGCAGAGTCTTGAATGAGTAAGAGTTAACTTGGTAATAAAGATGAGGAAAGGATATATTATTATCACAAAGAGCATATAAAAAGAAGTTACAGAAGTATGAAACTGGTTAATAGGTTTACAAACCTACAAACATATTCTTATTGTGGGAGCAAAGAATGTATTAAATCAATTTTTATAGATATGGCCAGAGAGATTAGCAAGTAGAAAAGCAATTAATAGAGAGAAAAATTGTAATCTTTATTAATTTTTGCAAATCATTCTTAAAAGATCTCAATATATAAAATGAACAGCCAATTTGCATAAAAACAAATATGATCAATAAAAATGATAAAATATATTCAATTTCCAGTAATATGTATCCAGTAATATGGAAATTAGAACCAAAATTGAATCATTTTTACCTATCTAATTAGTAAAAATGGAAGCAATAGATAATATCAGTGCTAGGGAGGGGGTGGGGAAATAAGAACATACTTGTCATTCACTATTGATAGGAGTATCAACTACATAGACTTCTGGTGGATTATTTAAAAATCTGTCATATTTTAAAATGAGCTTATTGCTCACCTCAGAAACTCCACAACTGCATAACTATTCTAGATATACAGACAATAACCTAAATTCTCACCAGGAAGAAAATAATTAGATGAATTATGGTATATTTGTACTAGTGAATAATATGATACAATTAAAAAGAAGGTAGATCAATATCATGAAGGGTCTTCAAAACATGTTATCAAGTTTAAACACAAAAAAATGTAAGTACAAAATATATTGTATAATCTCATTTATTTAAAAATTCACAAAACAATTTTCATATTTATGTATATAAATATAACATACAAAAACATCTGAGAGAGGACACAACAAAGTGATAACAGTAGCGGGGCTGGGATTAGATGAATGCTGAAAGGGAATTTTCCTTGTTCTAAATTGTTTAAATTTTAATAAGAATATATTTGTGCATTATGGCATAATTTAAATTGTTAAGCATTATTCTTAAGTCTATAGGGAGCTTTTAAGAGGTTTTAAAAAGGAGAAACATAAATACATTCACATCTTAGTAATATCCTTCTGCCAGATGAATATAAGGGGGATTGGAGGAAAATTAAACTGAAGATAAGGGAGTCAAATAAGTGATGGCAATACTCCAGAGTAGAAAATAATGGTGGACTTAAATAAAGTCATACAATTGTAGTGAAGATGGAAAGAAGGAGATGACTAAGAAAGATATTTACTACATAGAATCCATAGGACACCACCTGTTAGTATAGGAAGGTGATTTTGAGAAAGAAGTCTAAATGACCCTCAAGTTTCCAATCTAACAAATAGTCAAGTCCATTTACTGAGTTTACTGAATTAAGGAATACAGACAGAGAGAGAGAGAGAGAGAGAGAGAGAGAGAGAGTGTGTGTGTGTGTGTGTGTGTGTGTGTGTGTGTGTGTTTTGAAAGATAGATTATAGGAAGTGTGATTCTTAGATCTTTGTTATTCTGAGGAATTTGGGGTTTTAAATAGGACGACCATCTCAAAAGACTTTTTCTGTCAATTTTTTCCTGAGATAAAAGTATTCGTCTTCTATAGAAGACGAATATGAATATGGCATATGAATTCCATCTAAATGTAATTAAATTACTATATAGTTTCAGGAAATTTCTAACATATGAATTCCATCTAAATGTAATTAAATTACTATATAGTTTCAGGAAATTTCTAAATTCCACAAAAAGTTGTTCAATAGACTTTTCCTTTGAGTAATCAGTCCAGAGAGCAGCTATATCTACCTGTGATAGGTACAGTATCATTGTGGGAGAAAATGTATCAATCTCATCCACTAAAGGATTTGTACCTCTCCCACCTTCCCTCCATCCCACTCACCAGCCAACCTGACCAACTAACATTCAAGTGGAAGTCCAAACTTTGGGGAATGTATTCTGTCAGAATGATCTAAGTGTACACTGACATATCAGTCTTGACAAGCTTGGATTCTTTGGGTCAGCAATATTTTTTGCCCTCAAGTTGATACCAAAGTTATAGAACTTAAATGGAGGAAAAATTCAATTCAGGCAGACTACCTGTTTTTCTAAGTTCAAAACATACCATCTTTATGTAATCTATATGCTTTGTTTTACTTTTGAAAATGAAAATAAAAAATCATTCTTGTATAAAACTGCAACATTAAAATTAGATTACAAATGACTCATGGGATGTTTGTATTTATTAATTGAAATTCATCTTTGTCAAAAGTAAAAGGTTTATATCTAAATAGTGGTAGAAAATATATGATAAGAAAGATTCATTTGGTCATTCATCAGTTTTTAAGTGCTGGGGATACAATGAACAAGATCACATGATATTAGCTTTATAGACATTACAGTCTGATGGTGGAGATGTAGAATCATCTAGAGTAGCCAAAATGGTCATTTTGAAGCCTGTTTCAAACTCAAAAGGTAAGATGAAGTCATCATAGTATATTGACACAGTTTATTCAGGGACCAGCATGTTAAGAAGGACAAATCAAAATATCGATTTATGGTTAGATTCTGTTGGGAGTGACAGAAAACCTCAAATAATAGTGAATCAAAATAAAAATTATTTCTCCATATATGAGCAGTATCCATAGGTAAGCAATCTATGGCTGATGGGATTCTTAATGATTCTTTGAGTGGCTACCTTCAGCACAGTGCCCAAGATAACAGCTTAAGCTCTATGCTTCAGAAAGTGAGAGGGCAAACATGGTCATATTTCCTCCTTTTAGGGACACTTTCCTTTACACTCAGTGGTCTGAACTTAATCACACAGCTTCATATGGATGCATAAGGAAGCTGGAACAATATGGTCTTTATGCAATATGATCAATATGGCCAGCATGTGCCAGCTCAAAATCAGGGGTTCTCAAACTAGGAAGAAAAGAATAGACATTTATGAGCCACTGTCAGTCTGCCACTGTGAGGTCAGATCATGACTAGAGATACAGAAACTTCCTCATTCATCAAGTATGAACTGAGATTGTTCCTTCTGTGGGATACCCAGCATGTGTTGTAAGCATGTTAGTCTTTAAAGTTGTCACAGATGGGATATTTTCACAGATTGGAGATTATTCTTAAGTTTTTTTCATAAAATATACATCATAAATTAAAGGAAAAAATCTCAAGAAAATAAAATGTTTAGTTTTATTAAAGACTGAATGTTTGAAAAAGTCATATATTTATTGTGTGATATTGTGCTAAAGTAATACTTTATAAACACACACACACAACTTTATAAACACACACACAAAACAGACACACACAACTTTATCTTTATGCAATCATTTTTCTTTGATCTATATGTCATTTGCCAAAAAAAAATCTACTCTTCACTTTTAGTTCTTGACAAGCCTATTCTACTATCTAGTAGTTTTCTTTGCCAGCATTCCTTTTTTTATAAATACAGTTTGCTATATTATACTAAAATATAAACTTTCTAGGACTCTCCCTGAACTGAGAGTTTATGATAACAGTTAAGTAATAATATTGTCACTTGCTTTTTCCTTTCCTGAATATACTTTATCTCTTTTGGTCACTGCCATTCAGTGCTGCGAAAATGTGTTTTGAAAAGGAAGTCGAAATGGAGCTTTCTAGTTAGGTCACACTCATTTACAGTTTCCCAATCCGGTACGCAAGTTACCTCAGAGTTATATGCACACAATTAAAGAACATTTAACTTGAGATCTATATGTCTTTGAGAATGAATGAGTTACTCTCAATGATGGAGTTTGATCCAACTGCTCATTCAGCTGAAATGAATTAAGTCGTCTAGGGCACCAGGGTGCCATTTAGTAAATTACCTCATCCAGCACGCTAAATTTGTCTCACATGGGTGAACAGCTTTCTTCCAGGGAGTAGTTTCATCACCTCGGCTCTCCACTGGCCCAACCTTATTAATGCTAAAGGGTGATTCATGTGACAGTATACTTACCCATAGCCTCAGATAATAAGACAACACAATGATCTGCTCCATTTAAGAGCACATGTGCCAGTATGTAAAGGGTAAATGAGAGAGCTGTTTTGTTTGGGGCTTTTAAAAATCAAATATAAACAAAAATGCATTATTGTGCCCTAAACTCTGAAACTGTAAAATTTTGGTTATAAATTCACTACCATATAATGAAATTATTTGGCCCCTTAAAAATAACAAGCATCTTTCTCTTTAACTGTTAATACAACATGTACACAAAATGATGTATTTAAATAGCATTAAAATTGAATGTAAATTTTTATTTTTCACTTGCAAACATAAATGTTCTTTAAATTTTAACTGTTCTTCTCTTACATGTTAACTCCAGACATTTATTGTTTCCTCTTTTGAAAACTAACATCCAGAACATAAAATACTTTATTCATGGCACACTAATTTGTTAAATAATGCTTTGAAAGTGGTTGAGTGCCCAAAGAGCCCATGCAGAAATAAAATGCACTCAAATTGCTTCCAAATGTTTTCCTCTCCACATATATCATATCAGAAGCTGCCATTTCTCTCACACTGTCACTATATCCAAGAAGCTGTAATCATTCACCACCACTAGCAGAACATTTTAGCAAACCACCCAAATTTACATCCAAACCAATGTTTAAAATGTAATAAAAGTGTGTATGTTAAGTGCACCAGTAATCTAATGATATAAGAGCCTGAAATTGTCTTTGAACAATGTATTCTTCAATGTCTTTGAAGAATACATTAATAGCATTTTCAACAGTGAATAATACCTGCTAGCTCTCCTTTTCTTACTTTTTCTCTTTATAAAAATCCATGAGTTTCCTTCAACAATTTTCATGGAACAGGATGTACTTGGATTCTCATTTTGAACTCAGTCTAATGGCCTGCCAAGCATAGCCTAATGGTAAAGAGTAGTGAAAATGGTGGCACAGCTAGGGGCTGGAAGATTCTCAACGGAGGTATTATTTCAGGCATTCTGACATGCCCAGTTCATGTGGCTTATGAGTAATAAAATCAGCCTTCTTGGAGTCTGTTTCCTTTTTCTCCCTTATTATCAGGAATGATTGTTACCTCAGATCAGATCAGAAAGTTAAATTAACATAGGCCTCAAAGGTATCAAGTTTTAAAAAGTAATAGTTTCAATAAAAATTAAAAGATACATTAACAGGGTAATGCCTGGCTCTTTTCAAGCCCATTTCACACTACGGTTTTATTTGAAAAGAGAGCCTAACACACTGTTATTAGTTTGCTTTAGGCCATGGTTGAATTGCTGCCTCGTATCTAGGAGAGTTAGGTCCACAGAGAACAAATGCTGAGTTAGTATCTTCCCTCACAGAATATCATCTCTAGTTCTGTGCCTCACTTTCTCTTGGGCTTAAACTTGAGATCTACATGTCTTTGCGAATGAATTTTGAGGGCAGAATGATCTGCCCTCAAAATCCTCTTAAATATGTAAATGAGAGGGCACATGTGCAAACTAAAAGAAATAAAGGAGAGGATATGTATAGAGGCCCCAATGTCTGGCAGTTGGTGTCATTTGGTGTCCATCTGTCTGCCTGTTAAAGAACATATGAGCTAGTGAGAGTGGCTTTACATGCCATAACATTATGACTCTAATGATATTTTTACTAACTTGATAAACCAATTGTATGAATTTTGTCATTTTACCCTTAGAAGTTGCCATCAAAACCATCAATAACATTGTCACGAATAAGGAAGGCATAGATATGCTTTATAGTTACTGTTTTTAAGTTACCTTCACAGTCAACCCGTATATGCAACATGCCATTGCCAAGTTCTACCAGAAATACAAAAAATGAGAAATTCTTCAAGAAACTTATTGTAAGATATGCTGTGAACAGAATTACACTACAAAGAAAAATGTAATAGTGTTATACGTGAAAGAGGAAAAAGCCAAGTAAGGTGGGTAGGAAAACCTTACTTGAGTGATTACCTTTTGTCAGGCATTTTAGAAACACTGTCCTGAATAACTGTCTTCATAACAGACTTGTTTCCACATGTTACCAAAATAGGAACTGAGGCTCAGGGAGTTGAAGTGACTTGCATACAGTCATTCAACAAACTATGATTCAACAAAATTTTGAAACTAGATCCCTCTGACTCTAGCACCTATGAGCTTCTGATGGCAGCTTTGCTGCCTCCTGAGGAAGCACAGATGAGGGCAAGGTTATTCCAGTAGCAGCAAGTGGAAAACCCCTTAGAAGAGCTGGCACTTGAGCAGGGCATTTAGAATGGGTCAGGCCAAGATGAGGCAATATTACTTTTTGCTAAGAATGAGCAACACATTCAAATAACAATGAATATTCTAGTATGTTAGAGTAAAAAGTGAAGGATTTTGAAACTATTCTTATGTTTTGTGTCTGCGCTTAGAACTAAGGAGATTTTGAAATTTTTTTGAGGAGTGACATGCTCTGATCTGGAAGGACTTAGAAAGGTGTTCTCTTAAGTGTTTTTACCATACATCGTTGCACGTAGGGACGTGGAAGGAAATCTCATACACTTACCTCGAGCAAAAAATGGTTACCCTGAAAAGTGAATGTGTCTTTGCCACCACCACTACCATTACGATGCCACTTGAATCATACATTTATGATGTCAGAATTGATGTAAAGTCATTAGGGTCTTGATTAGTTTTGTTCTCTGCTGGCTAATCTCAATTATTTTCAAGACCAATCGTGTTCCCAAATTATTTTCAATACCGATCAAATTTCAAAATGGTAATTATGAAAACAAATTATCCTGACATCTAATCTATATCATGTAGATGCCAAATGAATACCATTTTGACCTGAAAAAGCTTACAAAACTTTGAAAGCTCTTTAAATATCTTAGCTTTAAATAAGAAATGCTTAGTATATATTAACACATTTGTTTGTAGATAACACTGCCAAGGTGTTATCATCAATACCTGGAAGAGAAACTAAACCCAGAACAATCTCTTTCATATTTTGTGTATGAGGCAACAACAGTGCGAGGTACCTGACAGCAGGGTACATGCTCGCAACAGGGGGTCAAACTAGTCGGAGGGCAGCCTTGGAAAATTACAAAAAGGTATATGCAGACTGCCTCATGATCTCTCTGTGTGCTAGAGGTACAAACCTCCCTTTAATAATGTGACCGATATACTCATAGTTCATAAATATTAAATACATCGCACACTTTGGCTGTGAAGCTGAATAGATTAAGCTTTTATACACGTTGATAAATGCTGCTTAACAGCTCCTTAGCTGACTCCTTGGCACCCAAAGTGTAAAAGCATCTTTTATAAAACATATAGTTTAAAAGTCTGACCTCAGAAAGAAAAGGCTGGAATCCACCGCCCAAGGTCCTATGTGGTGGCTTAGTTGAGAGGGTTTGCTTTTCAAGTTTAGTTCACCCCTTCACCACTTTTTAGGTAAAAGAACTCTAGAATTTTAGAATTTTTAGAATTTTAGTCTGCCTCTGGTTCCTAAATACTCACTCTTCATAAGCATTTAAAGTGTAAAGTCATAATGGTCATTGAACTATAATAATTATATAGTTTTGTATAATTATTATAATTATTATTATATAGGATATTTATATTATTGGGGTATACATGATTTTAAAAGCTCTCTCGTTGAGAAAACTCAGTCTATTAGTGGTCTTGAGAAAGCCAAACTACTTTTGAACTATTCATATAAAGATGATTTGAATTCGACTTGATAAATATTACATTGAGCTCCTGCCATGTGCAAGCTCTGAGACCGGCCATATAGAGGAGAATAAGACATGCATCACTCATCTCTGTTCTTAAGGGATCACAACTTTGTGGGGAAGATAGTCACCAAATGGCAGCCTGCAGGCTGTAGTCAGCTAAGAGGTGTTTTGTTTGATCTCTACAGTGTTCTTTTAAAACATTTGAATTCATTGTCCTTAGCCAGAACTTTTATCCTTCAGTTTGACTTAATGCCTTTGTCATCAACCTGATATACTTGTTTATTGCACCTGATGGGCCCCCAAAGGTATTTGAGTTTGGTATCATGAAATCATAAACAAATAAATAGGGTGCCTATGGTACTGTTCTACCTCTGTTATAGCAGCTAAGATTATAAGGGGGCACAGAGGAGGAAATAGCAAGTTCTAGGTATGTCAGGTGTGTTTGGACAGAGACCAGAAACCAGAAGAAGTATCATGGAGACATAGAGACATAGAGGCAGAAGAAGTATCATGGAGACATAGAGACATGTCTATAACTGACAAGTAGTAGGTCAGGTTTAGGAAATTAAGATGGGGAAGGAGGAGAAATATTTATCCATCATTTATTAAACACTACTGTCAGGCACTAATAGACCTTTCCTATATGATCCACAATAAACCAATATACGATATGTATATTATTAGCTCCATTTTTCAAATAAAAAAAATGAGTATGAGGGAAGAAAGTAAATAAATTATCCAAGATTAATCAGCTAGTGGATGATGGAGTCAGAATTCAAATTTCTGCCTGGCCTCAATCCAAGGCAATTTCACTGTTAAATTCAATGGCTATATTAGCAGATGGCAAATTTTTTCAGGACACTTTTTGGTAATTAAGATTCCAAGTCCCACTGAATCTAAACATAGCTAGACCACTGGATATAACCCACATTTGAGAAAAATATAGGCTCAATTCAATGTAACAAATAAAATAAAAATTATATTTAAAAAAACTTTGAGTTTAAAGGAAATTTAGGAAAATTCTAGCAACGTTCATTTTTTTACAGGTGAAGAAACTCAAACATCTAAAATATTTCCTTTAAAAATGTCAAAGAACCTCTATTTTAATTATAAATTAAAATGTATTTTTCAATAAATGGCTTATTCTTAATCGGTTTCAAAATATTTTAATTCTCTTTGTTAATGCAATAGTATAATTTTAACAAATAATTTACAGCAACCATAATTTTATTATATATCTACAAATTTAAAAATAACTCAGGGAAAGCTGAAAATTTCTTTTTAAAATCAGTGAAGAAATAACATTAAAATCTAGGCATGAAACTGCCTTTTTGCTTCAATACTTTTATTGTGACCAATTGCACAACAGGATGAGAAATCTATAAAATCCATATTGCAGTGTCCTGAGTGTTAAAAAAAAAAGTCAAAAACAAAACAGTAATGGTTGCATGATCTTTAATTGTATTTGGTGCTAAAGAATATGCGTGGAGATTAGCTATGCAGGGAGATAAAGAGGAAAATATTAATTTAATTATAGGCTTTGTTCCATGTAAGAATTTAGGAATAGACAAAATTCTGCAATTATGTCTTTGGCTTAGCTCATTTAGTATCATTTCCTGAAAATAATAATGCCATATCAAAATTATTTGATTTCCTGTTTTGTACTAGAAATATGTGTCATGGTACCAGGTTAAAAAAAAATAGATGTCTCAATAAAAATTCACTGAATAAATGAATAAGTTCATGAATGAATAAAAGGATAAACAAATGAGTTATTCATGAATAGAATAGTTCTCTTTCACATTCTAAGCCTAATTGAAAATTAGCTATATTCCAGTCATTAAAAAGTGGCTATTGGCCTAGGAAGCAATTGAGACAAGCAGTGTACTTCCTTAGATCCCAGCAAGATATTTGCCTAAGAAGCAATCTGTCACTTTTCATTCAGTCATTTATCCATTTACTCAACTTACATGTATTTAAACAGTACTCTGTGCATCTTCTGATCAAGTTCGAAGAGACCATGTTAGGCCTCCAGCTAGCCCACCTCACGCATTACAATGAGGCAGGAATATTTTCTCTTTCAAACTAGACAGAACAGCTTAATTTTTTGATAGACAACATGTTATTACATAAAAGACCCAAAATGAGTGTCTCATGGTAAAAGATGCATTCTTCCAATGCCTTACAAGAAAATGTCTCTTCTTACTGTTGCTGGTCTTCCTCACTGATGATGTAACTGAAGTTTCATCCATCATCATAGAAAATTAGGAAGCATATGCTCAAACAAACACAATGAGCTTATGGTTTTCTTCTTCTCTGAGTAGAAGAAAAAATGTGTAAAGCTATAAATTATTGTAAAAAAAATAGAAGAGAGAGACACATAGGAGAGAAAACATGAGCTACACAAGGAATGGAGGGAAACACACACAGTCTAACAAAGAAAGGACAAGTGAGATTGATAGGTAGGTAGGTAGGTAGGGAGGGAGGTGATAGATAGATAATTAGATAGATAGATAGATAGATAGATAGATAGATAGATAGATAGATAGACAGACAGACAGATGGACAGGCGGATAACAAGGAATTGGCTCACATGATTGTAGCGGAGATAGATAGATGATAGACGAATGATAAATAGATAAAGGTAGAGAATCTTTGAAGGTTCGGAAGTAAACATTCCTCAGGGAAAATAAGCTTCGGAATAGCATTCAGTTTAACAGACTATGTTATCATTGAACTTTGAAGTTATTCATACTGTATCTCAGAAGTACCATCATTAATCTAAACCATACAGTTATTGAGTGGCTACTATGTGCCAGTTATGGAATTCAACACTGGATATTTAAAAATGAAGAAAGTATTTCTACTCTAAACACATACATGTTCAATTCTCAGCTCTCCAGATTTTTGGCTACGCCTCTGCCAGTAAACATTTTGAGCTGAAATGCTCTACTATAAATTCTAATTTATTTACATCATATGTATCTTCTGTTTTACTGTATTCTATTTTTATATTTATTATAAAACACAAAATATAAAATAAAAGGAATGAAATTAAAATATTTTGAAATAATATTCTTTTTATATATTAATAGTACAAAAATTATTAATTTAAGTTCTGATTTAAGTTCAGTTTATTTTAATACTTGACTTTAAATAATATTCACACCACACACAGACACGGTATACATAGAATGCTATGTATTTAGGGCATAGTTAATTATGATATAATTGTAAATCCATATTTTTAATACTGTTTGCAAATGCCATTTTGTGATCTCTTTTTAGATCAGATTAGATTATCCTTGTGATTGATGTAGTTAACAAAGAACTCATTTTAGTAGTTGAAGACATGGATTTTCCATGTTTTATGTACTTACTTGGGTATTTATTACAAATTTTCTAATGTACATTCAGGGTTGAGAACCACTATGTAAGCAGCAACTTAATCTTCTAGGATCATTGCCTTGGGCCAGTTAAAATCAAGGCTCTGCCCTAATTATTCAAACCTTGAGGTAAATTATTTACTTCATGAATACTTTGGCGTTTTTCTCACCGTTTTATATTTTAAACAACTGATCTCCAAAATTCTCTGATTACACCCCTCTAACACTAAAAATATTTGAGCACCCTCCACAGGGAGTATATTTTATTTCTAATGTATTTAGTACACAGGTATGTGCATATATTGACATTCCCAATTCTAAAACATTTTTCTTTAATTAAGCCTGTGTATTCTTTGTCTTCATGTAGATCAAAATAAGTGTCTGCAAAAATAAAACCTAATGGAAACAATTGGAGTGAGTCATATCTTAAAAGTTTATATTGCTCTTATTAAATTTTTTGGCATCAAAATTCAATTATTAATGTATAATCTTCTATGAAGGGATTTCTTCCATTAGGGATTTATGCGTTTATGTGGAAGGGTAGTTTTGCATTAGGAAATATAATCAATCTTTATCTCAATTTCTCACCTAAGAGTTTCTTTAAAAAAAAATTATCACTATTTAATAATATCGTCTTATGTTATCATGTTACTTTCATTTAACTCTCACAGACAGCCTGTTGAGGTAGAGTCTGTTATTTTTATTTTACAGATAAGGAAATTGAGGCACATCATAGTTAGTTTGTCATCTTTACATAAATTCTTAATGATACCTAATTTCCAATATAAAGTTATTTCAGGGCGATTGCTACTATATCAAATAAAAAATGGAATTTTGTTTCATGGAGCTTGTGTTAAATATATTTATTATAATTCTTTCAAAGCCAGTTACTCTACATGCCAGGTTACTTTCAGATAATCTGAGTAAGCAGTATCCTCCATTAATTGATCAAGCAGAGATAAGAATGCAGGCCATATTAACTGCTGCTTTTTTCACATTGTGGTCTCATTATATGACCTATTGACTAGCAACCATTTTTTAAGATTATTTATTCTTATACAAAGTTTCTCAGTAGGTGTTACTAGCATTTTAGGAGAGAATTCTACTTTGCGCAGGGAGTTCATCACTGATTGCTATGCCTTTAGTGTCCATCCTGACCACCAACCACTAAACACTTATAACGTCTTTCCTCATTCACAATTTACAATGCTCCCTAAGGGGCATTGAGAACCACTGACTAATGAAAGACAAATAAATCAATGGCCCATACAGCCAGTGACGTACATTACTTTATGCCACTAGTTAATAGTGTCTTTTGTCCGTTTGATATCTGTGTTTGAAATTATATTAGAGTAGAATTGCCAGATTTAGCAAATAAAAATTCAGGATGCCCAGTTATTTGGTAACTTTATATTAGAAACAATATAATGCTGTCACATTTTCGTCTCTCTTTAACCCACTGACTCAAGATCACTAACAAACTAGAAATGAAGTATTTGAGATTTAGAAAAACGTGTTAAGTGACACATCTTATCCTTCAAACTTATAATGGCTAGAAGATTACTCTCATCACATAAAAATCTAATTTATATTAACGAATACATAATCTACTGAGTGTAACTAAAACAAAATATTAATGAAAATGTATATTTCTCTTGCTACAGATATTAGACGTTGCTTATTCTACAGCTACAACATAATTAATTAACACATTTCACAATTACTTTTTTAAAAAGCCAGAGTCGGCAACTTACACAATAGAGCAAACCAGACTCAAATTATTTTATGTCAAAATAACAAAATGTTCATGAACTTAATTTCTTGTGGAGTAAAAGATAAGGGAATTATAACAAAGAATAATTTCAGTTTTTCTGATTGAATTGTGAAAATTTAGAGGTGTAGTGTTTCATACAATCCCTGCTGACTTCATTGACCTTAAGGAGAAAAATGATAAGGCATTATTATCACAAAATATGATATCTCCACTGTGTTCATGTACACCAGTTTTTCTGTTTGCTTGTTTGTTTGTTTGTTTGTTTCAGATATAAAAAATGACAATTCTCTAAGGATGATATGCCACAACAAAAGAAAGATCTTTTAACCCAGAGTAAAGAAATATAGCAAAGCCGTTATGAATGATATGGCAAGTTTAGGAAAATAAACTGCTATTAAATGACAGGCTATCATAACAGCAAAACAGTAATTAATGTAATCATAGCAATAAAATAATGTGTGTATTTAGTTTAAAGGAGTTAAAATAATGGAATTTTTTTCTAAATTAGCAGTTTTGAATAATGTTGGCAAAAATAGTAAAAAAATTAGATAAAAATCTCTAAACATAAAGCATGTTAATATTATTTCAAGTTACCGCTCTACATGCTTTTGTTTTTCTTCAAATCTCTTTTAAGATAGTTACATTTATACCCCTTTTTGTTTCCTGTGCATGATTAAGTTATTCTTTTTCTTTATGATCTAGTGTTTTTAACCTGGCTTCCTATTACTTGGCTTCAATAAATCCATAATCAGCTAAAACTGGATTGTTTTTGCTTTTCACAGCATATAATGAAATCTGAATTTCATGTAATTATTTTCCCTCATGTAAAATCACAATTTCTTTTGTAACTTTAAATAAGAATGCCATGTAAATATATGATATAATTATCTCCACCTGGTATTCATTGATGCTCCTTCATTATGAGTATTTTCTCAGTGATGAAGCAGTGCAATGTGGAAAATGCCTTCTGTGGGAAACAGTCACATGGACACGTATTAACTTTGTGCTCAGTGATAAATACCCCATGCAGTAACAAAGGAGAAATTAGTTTCACTACTTGTGGAAAGTTACCTCAGAGAAATTTCTGGCCTACCACTTGACACTTGTGCCACACCTCTTCATGTTTAAGGGACTTCAGCCCTACTGGACATTTCTATTAAAGCCCCAGAAAATCAACAACAAAACCAGTTTATTCACAGTATATGATTTTATTTCTATGCTATCTTTAATCCAGTGCACAATGCATAGGACTCACCCATTAAAATATTCTTTATAACTTTGCTCTATCATAAGAACATCTCTAAAGAGCTAAGAAATCCTGGCTCTTCTTTAGTAACAACTTTCTCCATAGAAGCAAGATACATAGAGTGTAGTATACCAGATTCCTTTAATCCTGGTCAAAGTTCAAAGAAGCCTCAAATTTTAACTCTAGGTGAAAAATTTGTGTCAAGAAACAGTGAAGTCTCTTCAAAAATAAAGGACTTGCTAAATCTGAGCATGGGAGGAGAGCTTAGGTATCTACATTTGAAAACTGCTGGGCCGGATGGGGTTTCAGAGGGCCTAAATGAGATGCATTTCTTACAACGATCAGTGTAACTTGCTTTTAGGGAATTATTGTGATTTAAACTTAGATATACCCTATAAATTACCAATACTGCCCTTACACTGATACTGCATGTATATTAAATTTTCTTCTGAATAATTTTAGTGTCTTTAAGGTCGTTGAGACATCAAATTATAATGCTATCACTGTTCCAAAGTGCAGGGTTTCTAATTCATATTCAGAGGAGAGCAATCTCCGAAATAGGAAGTGGCTCATTATTTATTTTTAATCTATAGTAGAAAGATTTTATCCTGGGAGTCTGTCAGCTATGTGATATCACTTCCACACTACAGGCCTCAGTTTGCTTGTCTGTAAAATGAGGATTTTTTTGGCTGAATGATCTCTAAAGTCTTTTTTCACTTTTATTCTATGATTCATTATTTAATTGTATAGAAAAATTTACAAGTAATTTACTTTTTTTCTGATTCACAATTGCCTTCTTAAAAATAAAAAAGTATGTGGTTTCACCTTTGCAAACTCTTATGTCTTGTCCTATATAGAAAAGTTTAACAAATTAAGAATGGTGTATATTGATTTTCTTTCCATTATGTCAAAAACATATATAACTACTGTATGGTATAAAAGTTTTCCTCATTTTAAACACTTATAGTAAACACCTAAAGTAAAGCGCTGTTCCATCCAGTGCAGCATAGATCTCAGATCCTATCGTGGTTATTTTCTGCATATCTATATCTCAAGTGGACATGAATTCTGCAAATAGACAACATCAATAACGTATTTATATCCTCCATCAAATGTAGGTTTAGAAACTTTATTTTAGCATTTTAACGCTTCTAAACTCTCCTTAATTATAACTAAAATAGCTCTCTTTTCAAAAAACTAGGTTGATTTTTTAAATTTATGAATAAAACTGCATCCTATTCTTTTTAATTTCATAGCTTCCTTGTAAGATTTGATGTCTCTGTTGATTACAGGCTTTATTCCAATTAAATGGTCAACAATTTTTCCACAAAAAAGATTTTGATTAATGTCAATTTTTATCTTTTAAAAGGATCCTTCCCGGCCATTGGGATGGAGACGTTTTGCCCCAGCTTCCTGAGGGCAGGGTTTTTAAATAGCATCCAGGCCCCGAATCCAGTGCCAGGGGGAGGATCTTTGCCCCCCAGGAAAAATATTTCAGTTTTTTCTGCCACCACATACATCAGTAGGTTGTGCTCAAAGTTAATAGATCCACAATACAAAAATAAGTATTTCTAAAATATATTGTTGAAAGAAATGCAAGTGCCTTTTTAAAATGCAGGAACCACATTTATGGTACCCAATGCTGTGTAAATGATATAAAGGAAGTAGAAGAAAGATCTGTAGCCTGAGCACCCAATTAGCATAGCGCTGCCTCTTCTTCAGGTAAAGTTTTTACATAAATAAGAACTAGAGTTATTCTTGTAACTCTAGAATAAAGCAGAGATGGGTTTAAGCCACTTCGCCACTTGGAATTGACTAGAAAAGAGAATTAAAGACTGAGTTATTAACAGAAAGAGTAATTCCATATCTGGTGAGTTTATAGAGATTTAATTAAAGTTCCATCTCACTAAAGAAAAATGATTTGAAGAAAAGCCAGAAAGTAGCAAATTAGAAAGAAATTTTTGAGAAAGAAAATTAATGTGCAGTTCTTCCAAAAAATGACAATCTGCTCAAAGCTTCATTTTATCAATGAAAGAAAGAAAATATAGGGTATTAAACATTTTAAAATGTAATTTTAAAGTTTAATAATTCACTTTGTGGATTATCCATTGTATTATTATAATCACATATTGTGTTTTCTCTGTCATTTTGTAAAGTATTCAGCTGCCTTCCTCCCTTGTACCTGAAAGATGCAAACCCACTTTATGTTTTATGTGTGTCTTAACAAAATAGCATTAGGATATTGATTCTTGGAGTTTTTATAATCATAATTCTTGTTTTTCTCATGATTAATAAATACGCTACAAATTATGGTGATGACACCAACATAATCAGGAGGGCTGGCCCAGCCAGCAATATACTGGGAGCATTTGAAAAGACTGGGAAATCCAATAAAACAGATTCCCAACAGGCATATTTCTTGCTTTTCTTAGCAAAAATATACCAACAAATCTGAAGATTATTACACTGACATTTTTCTATTGCCTTTTAATTAGCCTTGCCTACTTATTTAAAACATACAAAAAGTAATAGACTATAAATATGCTTTGAGGTCATTTGGTTTTGTCTTTGGACAATTACTGATGTGGTTAGAGGCTTTGCAGCCAACAATGTCACTGACAGAGTAAGAAACAAAATTATGTGAATTAAAAATCAGTGATTTTAAATCTGAATGTTTGCCACCTTCTTTTCTCCCTAGAAACAAAAAGGGTATTAGTTGCACAGGAATCTTGTTGTTGTTGTGGCAACAGATTGTCAATAAAAATCTATATAGTTAAATTTTCAGAATTAACTACAAAATGTAGTTAATAAAATGTAGCTTTATTATATATTATTAATATTTTATTGATTGGAATTAGGATATGAGTGGATTTTTTTTTTTATTATTTAAATGGCTTAATCCTTAACTCTTAGTAACAAATCTTGGTGGATTTAGGTATGTTTGGCAGAAATGACATAACAAAGTTCAGTAGTGACTTGAATTATTCAATGTCACTAGTAAAAAAAATATAACCCTTGTCACTTAGCTGCTGACAATGATAGAAGCAAGACGATGTTTCTATAACATATCCACAGAGACAACTTTTCAGAGAGGGATCTAAATTAACACGCTAGCGCTCTATTCTTCTAGGCTTTAAGCCAAATTTGCCTCCAGCTTTCATAAGAGAAAAAAATCAGTTCGGTTTTCATGACTTGTATACAAATCAGGTGTAACAAAATAGTTTCATAAAAAGTTTATAGATCTAAACTTGTTCCTGTTCCCTCAAACTGAAATTAATTCAACTCACTTTCCCTGGCTTATATCATGCTGATAAGTGATCCCCTGTATACTCTTGTTATTTTTTGGTAATAGCTGCTGTGATTTCAAAGGTAACTTTTATCCTCTTCCATTCAACTGTATCTTATTTCCCAAGAATTTTCTTTATAATTTTGTGTAAAGAGAAATGAAACAGTAATCATGTGTTTTTTATTGTATTATGTTAAAATAAAAGAAAACTAAAGTATTCTTTGTCATACAATAGCTGAACTGATGATTCTTCAAGTTTAGGACATCAATTTGAGGGTAGGAAGCAGTTCCTTCCATGACCTATACCATGGCAATGTAAACAGTTAGCCGAAGGTCGATGTCCACTGGGCACCAATTAATTTTCTTTCTACCAATTGACTGTATGTCACAGTACTTGAAGGTCTCAGAAGACATTTGCTGTGTCCTTCAAAGAATCACAAAACCTGTTCTAATGATAGTGGTAAATTTAGTTCTCAATTATTTATCTTAACCAAATTTAAATAAATACATGACAATGTTGTATATAAAACAGTGTCTTTGCGTGCACATCACACTCTGCTATCAAGGAGTGATATTTTTATAGCACTACTCATTTTTACACTAACTGCCTGAAATCGGTATTTATGTAACAGTTGTCAGTTGTTTACATTGTTTATAGTTGGCCCTCCACATCCAAGGGTTTTGCATCCATGGATTCAAATAACTGCAAACTGAAAATATTTTTAAAAAAGCAATCCCAGAAAGTTTCAAAAAGCAAAATTTGAATTTGCCACACACCAAGCACTACATTGAATTCATGAAAATGAAGTGATGTATAGACATACCCTGCGATAGCCTATATGCGAATATAGGTTATATGCAAATACAATATATTTAATTTAAGGGTCTTGATTGAGCATCATTGAATTTGGGTATCCTTGGGGGACCTGGAATCGATCCTGTATAGACACTGAGGGATGACTGTATATGACCTTTCTCATTTCTAGAAAGGTTATAGTAAAGTCTTATTATTCTTAGTTTTAAATAGAGAAAAACAGCAAGAAGTAATTGGCCAAAAGTTGAATCGCAAGTTTATATATATATATTTAATGTGATGTCTTTCATGTAGTAGTCACCCAATGATGTAAGAAAATCACAGGAGAGAAGAATAGAGGAGAGAGAAGGTGGAAAGAGGGAAGGAGAGAGGAGAGAAGAGTAGATGTGGAAAACAGAGGAAAAATTAGAATGATATGACAAAAATTATATATTTTTTAAATTAAAGTCTTGTACACTGTATTGCTCCCCATTAAAATCAAATTCTACTCCTTGAAAATAATAAATGTGCCTATTCTAAATATGTTATCAGGTATACATTAAAATGATAATAAGCTTGCTCTTTTTGCTCCACCTAATTATTTTTTTAAATTTAATTCTGTAGTCAAACAGTACTTGAATGCGGGATAGAACATTTTTATATGCCATAGAATATTGATTACACATAGAGTCCTAGACTGATGGCTTACCTTATGATAGACTACACCTCTACCAAAATCCTTTATATGTTTAAGAGTTTCACATGCTTACCATACACAAATGAAAGCAAAGTAATAAAGTTATTAAGAAAAACAATTATGCAATGATAATGATAGAGTAATATATGGAAGTTTCACTGACTCAGTTTTCTATGTCACTTCACAATAACTATCCAACATCATATGGTATTTTAAATTTACCCAAGATTTAAACATTACAATGTGTCTTAAAAACTAAACTTATTTATGGAATATAAAGGAATATTTATTATCTGATAATTACTTAGAAAATATCCTAGGTGAATGAATATCAACTGTAACTGGAAAATCAAAAATGGGGGGTGGTGAAGGTGAATAAGAGATTCAAACTTCCAAATATAAAACAAATGAGTCATGGGGATGTGGTTTACAGCATAGAGAATATAATCAATAATATTGTGATAGCACTGTTCAGTATCAATCGTTGCTGGGCTTATCACTTCTTTAGGTATATAAATGTTGAATAACTATAGTGTATGCCTGAAACTAACACAATATTGTATGTTAGCTATATTTTAATAAAAATGTTTTTTTAAATCAAAATTTTCCAGAAAAAAAAAATAGGTTGAATATGATTGGATAAACAAAATTCTAGCTTACGTTTTTCTTTGTTTTCTGTCACTTGAAAGAGACTGGGAAATAATATTTTTCACTAATGAAGTAACTAGCTTAGTGTATGCCTGAAACTAACACAATATTGTATGTTAGCTATATTTTAATAAAAATGTTTTTTTAAATCAAAATTTTCCAGAAAAAAAAAATAGGTTGAATATGATTGGATAAACAAAATTCTAGCTTACGTTTTTCTTTGTTTTCTGTCACTTGAAAGAGACTGGGAAATAATATTTTTCACTAATGAAGTAACTCAAATATATGTATAGACTGGATTCTAGACCAAACTGAAACCTATGCCTTAAACTAACAAGTTTTGTCAATTATAAGTGAAGTCTATGAAAGAGGAATCAATTAAAACAGGCAGCATATGGGGTTTAGAAATAGATAAATTCTGAAAAAAAAACAATCAATGTGGACAATCTCCTTAATACTTACTTTGTGATTAATCTTGGAAGCTCTCTAGTTATCAAAAGAATGTTCTTCTGAAACCATCCCAGTTTGTCTGCCTTCTTTAAATACAGTACACATATATGTAACACCTCTTTGACATTTTTACCTGAGCTACTTTTTGTTGCATGACATGTGTTAGGTTCAAAGTAAATGACAAAGATGGAGTGAATGGCTGTTTTTACTTTATTGTTTTGGCAATACCAAGAGAATCCTCTACTTATTCTGAATCAAATAACAGGAGAAATATGAACACATAGGGATTCAAACACCAGATTTGCAAATGCTAAGTATATAGTTAATAATAATGTTTAGTATTATATATTTTTTTACCCTTTGGAAAGAGATTTAAGTGAGGCTTAAACTCAAATAACCAGACCTTTTCATATCCTCATTACTGTCCCTGACTAGCAATGTTAGGAAACGAATTTACAGTTTTCTATACGCCAGTCACAGATCCATCTGGATCATTTCTATAGCAGAGGGCTTACAGTGCTGAGATAATAATAAAATGCCTTCAAAGTCCATTAACAATGATTATTAATATTTTCCTTTTTCATAGTTCATGTGTAATTTAGGGCCAATCCTGAATGCATTATTATCCGGTCAAATATTTTTTTCAGAAGGCATATAATTTAGATGTTAGAAATAAGCCAAGAATGACAAATAAGGTTGGAACTGCTAAGAATCTAGGATCTAGTGACTATATTAAGTTTTGATGTGTATGGAGGACTACAAAAAAAGCAGTAATGCCAATATATAAGACTAAGTGGCAGACTTTGAAAGAATGTATGATGAATTAAGGAAAATTGTCATGAAATCAGTATGCTAAGGGAAATCAACAGTGGAAGAGTATATACCTTTTAAATACAATCAAACTGCAGTACAGAAAAATCAAAGTAACTTTTATTTCTTTATATGTTTAGACATTCTTAAAAAAGTAACTTTTAGGTTCACAATTTGACATTTCAAAATTAATCACTTCGACAAGACAATTTCTGTTGGCTATAGTTCTTCTGAGGATGATTCTTACTATATTTTGTAGTATTTGTGACAATTTACCTATTTTAGCTTTAATAAAATATTATAAAAATATAAAAAGATAAGAGATGGTGTTTTATTTTTAAAAGATCTTCAGGGGAAAAACCTTTAATTGAAAGGTATATATTTTATATATTTCTACAGTTGAGAATGTTGCCAATTCCTGAATGAGGTATGTGTGAGTGTTTGCATGTACCTACTTAAACCAAATGCTAATTATAAAAGAAATAGAAAAAACTGGATTAAATTAGCAAAATAAAATTTTGAATAAATGATTCAAAATGTAAACTATAGTGAAAAGAAAACCCTTCATCTAAGTCCTGGTTTCTTTATTCCTTGCCATTTGTGTGATTTCCAGCCTGAAGTCCATAAATGAAGAATTTCAGGTTCTTAAGAACTCAATGTTCTATATATAAAGTTATATTTAACTGACATAAGTGAGCATCATCATCTTTATATAAGACTGACAGTGCATTAAAAAGAAAAAAAGAGAGAGAGCTGCAGGATGCATTTGATATCATGGTCTTGAACATTTAAAAGAAAATTTCTATTTTTTTTTTTACTTCCAGAAAGACATGAAAAATCTTAAAAGAGTCTTTGATTAAACTCCTGATTTTTTACTAGTTCTTTTTTCCTTCTCTATTTTCAGGTTCTTTAAATAGTTTTAGCCTCTGACCTTAGCTATGGCTTCTTACTAGCATAAACTTTTCTTTCATCTTAGTATCGTTTGACTATGTTTGAATCTTAAAAATCTGGAATATATATATATATGACTGTTTAAATACTCAGTTGAGAGCATATCTCTCCCCATCCAGAGATCTTGCTTTATTATTACACATTGTGCTATCCATTTGGTCCTATTTAAAGAAACTATCAACACTTTCAAAAGATTGATCCAAGAATTTTTTTTTTCTCACAAAGAAAAATTCTGAAAAAACTTTACACAGCTTGCTAAATTAGCTGAGTCTCCACACGGGAATCAGTGTTTAATCTGTGTTGGTTGGGATTACTGTGTCAAAGTTTCCACTTTAATTGGAAACATGACAAGAAACTGAGCTGCTCAAATGCCTCTTCCTCTCCAGAAAATCACCTTGATTCCCACAGAGCAGCATGCATCCCCTCATGAGCTGCTGGGCCACTTAAGAACATAAGGAAAGCGAGGATAGACCAGCCCTGTTATAAAACATGTCTCATCTTAGCATCCATTCTTTCACCTTGTAGAACAAAATACAGTGGAAGTTGCCCTGTTGGACAATGTTGACTTTTCATAGTTCTATTCATAGAGGCATTACAGAGAGTGTATTTAGCAAAATTGAATTTAAAAATTAAATCTTTTACAAGAGTTGCAGAAAAGATTAAAAAATAACTAACTTTTCCCGGTAGGAAAAAAAGGAAAGTAGTTGGTAGTTTAATTTATATCATATGTTTGATTTATTTAACAAATGTTTTCTTCATTAGAATTAAAATCTCACCATAAATAACCTATATAGTTAATATACATTAAATGTATCCTGTTTAGATGCTTTTTTATTTTAAAATTTTCTGTTGATTTTTTTTTGATTAGTGAAAGATACGAAAGCTGAATGTCTGACCACTTCTGTAACCATAAGACACTTTTGAAGCCAGAAGTAAAGCACAGCATTTAAAATACTTCTGGAAAATATGATACATTTACTTTCTCCCAAAAGGTTCAGGACTCTTTCCAAAAACATTCAGGATGTTTTCCCCCAATGTCTTCAGAGGTTTTGCAAAAACACATTACATCGCTATTCCTAAATGTTATGTATGCCTTTTACAAATGAAATTTCAACTGGTAAAGCTCTGTTCTTTTAATCCCTATGTGAAAGTATTAGATAATTTAAAATAAATTGATTTCTAAAGGAATATTAAAATCATTATCATATACTGATGTTGAGAGATAGGGAAAGCAAAATCTAAAGGTTTTTTCAGAAAGTTTCCTCAGCACATATTTTCTGTTCATGTAGAATATTATAGGGTTTTATGGGGCTTTAAAATCCTGGAAATTCTCAAAAACAAAACATATTTAGGAGCAACACAGCACCCAGTCCATAACACCTTAGAAACACATCTAAGATGAGGCATTGAGATTTAGGGTAATATGTTATGTTCTCTAGATTGCTGATGGAGACCCAAGTATTCTTTTAGGGTAAAACAAGATGCTCAAGCATTCTGACTCTGGAGCCAGATCACCTGGCTTCAAGCCCTAGCTCTTCCAATTGCTCATTGTGTGTCTGGACAAGTTGCATAAACTCGGTGAGTTGGTAATCTTATTCTGTTAAGTGAGCTAGTAATTATACTCACCACAGGGGTTAATGTGAGGACTAAATGAATTGACATATGTAAAGCCCCTAGAATGGTGCTAGTACATTGAAGAACTTATTTTTTAAGGTCAGTTATTGTTACATATGTACTGATTTAGATATAGTATCTATTTTTAGATTATCTACACAAAAGATTTTCACAGAATGAAACCAAAAACAAAGAAAGTATAAAATTATTTATTTGACATGCAGCTTCATTCGGTTTTGAACTTAGACATTACATAGTTTTTCAAGTCATGAGAATTCTCCGATATGTTTTGTTTGTTGCGACCTAAGAGTAAACTATCAATTATTATATAATCAATTATTTCTTTCATAATTGGAAAGCAAAATGTCATAAATCAGATAATTTCAAAGCATGTGTTTTTAGGTTGATTATTGTCATTATATTACTTTTATAAATATGGATATAATACAAAATCAAGAAAGCCATTCTTAAAATTTTATGTTACTAAAATTTTGCAATATGGTTGCAAAATGTCTTATAGTGAGAACATATTTTAACATCAGGTGTCTTTGATACTAATTTTCTTTGTCAACAAGACAATTAAGAAGAAATCTTTTTGCCCATATGGTAATTTTCTGTAGAAAGAAGGACAATACTGAATATTACTGCAGTTATTAGATGCAGGTGGTATGCCACTGCTCTCTGGAACTGGCAGGAAAATTATGTTTTTTTTCTTTAGACTCTCACTTTTTACTTACTCTAAAACAAATCTAGATTAAGAAATATTAGTGCTTTCATAAATGCAAATCACCCCTCCTAATTTCTGCTCAGCTGTTTTATCACCAAATAAAATAATTTCATTCTTCAGCATTTCTCCAATGATATTTGGGTCACCTCTAAATTTAAAAAAGCAAAATAAAGAAATTAAGAGAACCAAATCAACATAATTATTATATAGATTTAGGTATTTCGAATAGCTCTAAGGTTAAAATCAAGTCTAGATTGACTATAAGAACTGTTGTTATAGGTACAAATCTATTGAGTACAGAAGATACAATATAGCTTATTAGGTAGAAATAAGAATTTACTTCCTACAGAAGCCATTCCTAAAAGACATATTATAAACAGTAATATGTCTTTTACAGTAAGAAAATGCCTATTTGATTATTTTACTCTAGGAGAAACCATCTTGTTCATTAAAGCAACCTCAAATCTATTGATTTGGGGTATATAGAATTTAAAATGACCCTTAAGACCAGCCAAAAAGCTCTTCATTTTTAGTAATGAACCTCCTTAACTCTGAAAGCCACTTTTTAGCTTAGAATTCAACATCTAGTCAGTAAAGTAAGATATAATACTACATTTATCCATTCATTCTTTAAGCTGCTATTGGGCAATTTAATATTTAGTATCAGATACTATTCTCTATATTTTAAACATATTATCTCATTTAATCTCACATCTCAGGCAATGGAGGAGGTGTTAATTCACCTCCCATTATTATATAATAAATAATATACAGCTATACAAATGAGGAGACTGAGGCAGTGGGACGATAAGTGAGTTATGAAAACTCCCACGCCTAGAGTGAAAAACGTCTTCAATATCCTGCTATCTGACTCTAATCTCACAACTTTTAACTGTGCTGTGCTGAAATAGACCAGGAATAAAGTAACTAACCATCTCAATTTGCCTAGGATGTGAGAATTTCAGTACTAAAACTGGGATTTTACTGTATCATATAGAGCATGTAACTAGCAGTCATTTTCACTTTGCCATAGGATAAAAAGGCATTTTCTTTAAGAAGTGCAAAATGATAGTTATGAAATAGTCTAGGGGATGTAAAGTACAGCATAGGGAATATAGTCAATAATATTGTAATAACTATGTATAGTTCCAGGTGCGTATTAGACTAATCAGGGGAAGGAGAGAATCACTTCATAAATTATATAAATGCCTAACCACTATGCTGTATACCTGAAACTATTATAAAATAATATTCAATGTCAACTTTGGTTGAAAATAATTTTTAAAAAGAATTTTCATGTCAATACCATTCTACAGTAAAATATGAAAATGATTCATTTTTCATAAAACTATTTTTTTGCTACGGAGTATATATAATAAGAGGGAAGCAGATACTTATGTGCAAAAGTGAAAGAAAGTAAATATTCAGCAACATTTTTGAGTGCCAGCTATTGGCAGACACTGTACTAATTATGTTTTCTCATCTAACCTTTGAAAAATCATATGTAATATATAATATTATCTTCATTTTATAGATGCAAAAATAGAAAGCTAAAATAACTTGCCTAATATCATGCACCTAGTAAGTATCAGAGCTGAAATTTGAATTCTGCTTTTTCTTCAAAGCATATATTTTACAATACAAACAGTAATTCTGCTTTTTCTTCAAAACCATGTATTTTACAAAAAAAGAGTTACTGAAATAATAGAATGATTTTCATTCTATTATTGCAGTACCTGTCCTTGGTCTAGAATTATTCTTAGAGAACACCTTTACATGTGTGTTTCTTCTGGCATATATAATTACATAAGAAATATAATTGAGTACCTACTTGGTACCTAGCTTTGTGCTCGATAGTGAACTTACAGAGAAGAATTAAGCACCAAGTCCTGACCTCAAGGGCATTTTAGAGTGGGAGGCAGACACCTACCTAGTTAATATCAACATCGTACCATAAGTGTTCTAAAAATTTTTTTCATTAAGATGTAAAAGGAGGAGAATGTAAACAATCGAGTCTTCTTAAAAAAGAAAGTGATTCATGAGAACAATGAAGGTGGCATTTAAGCTGCTCTGATTTAGAATATGGTTTTACCAAGTAGAGATATTCAGAAGTCAGTCCTTTCAAAAGAAAGAGGAAGGTACTAAAGTCATACTTAGAGAATTATGAGTTGCCTAAAGAATTTGAAAAACAGGAGTTAGAGAAGTAGAGAGAGGTAAAAGATGACGCTGAAAACAAAGGTAAAGGAGAGATTGGGAAGGAACTTAATTGGCAAACAATTTAGACTTTAATCTCCCAGGGTTTGTCCTGAATTACAACTGGGGAGAAATAATAAAGACAATCTGTCAATCCAAGTTATTATTGTAAATTTTAGTAGACAAAATATAAATATGATATAATGTTAAGTAAACTAGAATTGATTTAAATCTGTAATAGAGTTTTGGGATTGTTGAGTTTTGTTTCAATTTTTGATATTACTGACTGCACATTAGAAATTGCCAAGCTGATACAAAATACTGTGTCTAGACAAACTCATTACTTATATGAAAATGTTAAATCTCTATAATCCCCTTCTTTCACAAATCATTGCTGAGGCAAATAAGAGAAAATAATTCACAGCAAAATATTTCCCCCAAGATTTAAAGAATGCCTTTCTTTTGTTTTCTTTAACAGTACAAGAAAAGTATAGTCTTATCATGATATGGTTTCTTAATACCAACTATATTAAATCATCTTAAGTATTGGGAAGCTGCAAATTGAAAAAGATTAATTAGTCAATAGATCATAAAAGTTTTAATTAAAGAAAACAACTGTTCTCTAAAACGGAATGAAAACGACATGGAATTTTGTGATTCATTGTGTTGCAAATATAAGTGAGTGATTTCTTATAGGATCTCGATTCTAATGCAGTTTAAAATATCTATAACCATTTTGGGGCCATTTATGAAGAAAAGCTAAAGGAATTCATTTTTGTGTGACTTAAATATTTTCAAAGATCTCTTAAATCACACTGAAGACTTCTAAAAAAAAGATCTGTGGATTTTGAGACTTGACTGACTTTCAAGAATCCTAGAATTCCTCCATTGACTTCCATACAATGCAACTACTAAATTAATCTGTGACATGAGGCGTAAGTGGCTAAAAGGAAATAGGTGAAATATTTTGAAAATGTGAAAGGAGAACTAATCATCTCCAAATATATTTTCCAAGAGCAATAATGCAATACATAATTTTACATATTTAAAAATAAGACAGAAAAAGCACTGTTACTGGTAGACTTTTCTCCCCAGCCGCATATTTGAAGGATACTACCCTAACTTTCTTAATTTCTTATAGAGTTATCTATATTCTTTATTATAAAATAATAAAGAAAATCATATATATATGATGACCATGAACTGTAAAGTTACTTATAATCTTCACAGTGTAACTTCTTTGTAGAAAACCACTAGAAAACAAATTACAGGTTAGATGCCGGCAGTATTCTAAAAAAAAAATTCTTAGTTTAATAACAGTTGTTCTTAATTGATGCTACTGGACAAAATACAAAAGATGCAGAGCTCAGGTGTGAAACTTTTAATTTACAAGAAACTGAGAGATTCTTCATTTGACTCTTTATTATCTTTAATGAGAACATAAATCTTGCCACTGATGAATTTTAAGATAGCATAAAGTAGCTCCCAAGAGTTACAGATAGAACTAATTTCAAAGTACTGTATATTAATGTAGATCAAAATCTTGCTGAAATTCTTCAGGTTTACTTTCTTAGGAATTATGAAATCATTGAGAAAAATCAACTTGTTTCTATGAAGTACCTATTCTGCTTAGCTGTATAAGAGTTGGCCTTGAGAAACCTAGTGTATAGGAATACAAAGCATCTGTGGGTTGATAATAAAGAAAAACAACCTAATACGAAACCACAAACAACATTTCATAATGCAGACAAAGATGTGATGGGAATGCAAATATAGGAAATATCACTGTGAGAAACTTTCAAGGAGCAGGTGCAGTGTATAAATTCTGGGGATCCGTGAGGTATGATTAGGGAGAAAAGCAAGACGAGAGATAATTCTAGCACGGGAATACCAACAGGAAAGGCAGAGGGAGACAAGAATGACAAGTATAGGCGATAACGACAGCTGATGGAGCAGGAGATGATAAGGCTAGTTAGGAGAGTTGGGGGTTGACTAATTGTCTTCAGCTTTGATCTAGAGATAATAATAGTATATATCAATACAAGTGAAGTGCTTGCTAGCTGTTTTTATTCTTATAAGACTGACATTCTCAGGGAGAGGATAAATTTTTTTAATATTTTTTAAAAAATTAAATATATTTCTCTAACGACAACGGTCAAGATAAGTTGAAAAGTTATGACTATGGGCAGAAGAACTCAGGCAGTAATCTTAGTAACCTTTCCCCCATAGCATCATTCCCCCTTAGCATCCATAATCCATTATACTTCAGACTGAAATATTAGTCTCAGAATTTTTATATTTCAGTATAAAAATGGCCTTTTATTTTTCCCTACCTTGCTAACCAACTGTTTGCATCAGTCTGTCTCCAAGCTCTTTGAAACCAATGGCCAAATAAAAGATTTCATAACAAACTTTCAGATTTAAAACCCAATCTTCTAGATCACTGTCTACAAAATAGTGCTGACAGTTCATTTGACCTTGATATTTTCTGATAAAGTTCTTTATCTGTATTTGGGTGAAATTAATGACTTTGAGGAACATTATAGAAATCTAACACAATGGAGATCTTATTAAGGTGCTAATTCTATGCATGATAAATTAGGAACTTGATTACCACATTTAACCTTTAGCACAACTTTCTTTAAAATATGGATTCAAATGTAAAATCTAGCATTTGCAGACATTGTACTAATTTGTTACCATCACCTTTTCTAACACATAGGCTTTGAGTTCATAAAAGGGACATGAGTTTGAATATGAATTATAATCTAATATTTCCAGCATTGGTACACATAATTTCTTTCCAGATCTTTGTACTCATGAGGAAAAATTCTGTGTACAGTGTAGATTGAATTGCTCAAAATTCCAATGAGAAGCAAGAAATATAGAAGTAAAAAGTAAATATGTCATACATGTTTATTTCAGGTAAATAACATTTTTCTTTCATCTGAAATGAGTTTATCTTTTAAACTTTGGAAATTGGGCAGAACAAATAGATTCTCTTTTTTTTGAAACAAATCAAAGTTATGTCAAATATTCTACCTAATAGAGGTGTTAGGAACTATAACAATTTCAAATAGATATGATCAAAAAGAAATAAATGATGTTTAGTTTTTCATTTTAGCTTCTGCACTAGACTATGAAATCAGTTACTTATTTTTCATATACGGCCATCATTGTTCTGTTGATCTAATCTATATCCAATAAAGAGATGATCAAGAATTATTATAAATCCCATCAACTTTGTAGTATACATCAATCTACTGACATTTTTTCTACTTAAAAGCCCTTAAAAGCAGACTATGACCAATGGTTTATAATTTCTTAAAGAGAATTTATAAATTTCTCTTCTCTGCTTCGCCTTGGGAATATTTTGGAAATGCTCAGTTTAATATAATTTAGCCCTAATTACTGTGCTATTATAGGAGAAGATAACCACAACTGCCAAATCAGCTATAGGAACTGCTTAAACCCTGACTTTAGCTTATTGATTATCTTTTAAGGAAAAGCTCAGGACAAAAAGAACATAAACAAGTGATTGCAGGCCTCTAGAAAAGGAAGTGTTTAATCACCTTGTAATTCTTATTGTAAATCATGTTTTTTTTATTAACTCAAAAGTAATATTGCTATAAAGAAATGGAGAGATGCATATGTATAATGAGTGCTTTAATAGAAGCATGTTGGAAAATGAAACTCCTGTTAATAAAATACAAGTAATTTAGCTGCCACAGCTGGAAATCTCTAACTGCAGCACGTATTTCTGTAATTGCTCTGATCCCTGTGTGTTCCCTTGCTCTTTTTGCAGGCCGGCCAGTAATGATTGTGGTGGAATATATGGAGAATGGATCCCTAGACTCCTTTTTGCGGGTGAGGTGTTTTGTTTTGTTTTTTATGACATTTAAATAAGCCATTCTGAGTTCTAGATTTAAATCAGTTATCATAAATTATTTTTTGCATAATGTTATTCATAGATTTTTCAATGAAGAATAGCATTTTCTCTAGGGTACATTATTCTGATACTGTGATATATTGGTGTTACTAGGGGGGAGTATATACACATAATGATATAACTAATCCCTCCTATAAATTCACTTGCCATTTTAATATATATTTTTTTTTAAGAAATTTATTCTTAACAGTATGGTGTATGCAAAAATCATTTGGTTACATACAAGTATACCTTACAGATAGTATGGACTCGGTTCCAGATTATCACAATAAAGCAAATATCGCAATAAAGTGAATCATAATTTTTCTGGTTTCTCAATGCATTCAAAAATTATGCTTACACTATATTGTAGTCTATTAAGTGTACAATAGCATTATTTCTCCAAAAACAATGTGCATACCTTAATTAAAAAATACTTTATTGACAAAAATGCTAACCATCATCTGACCTTGTAGTAAGTAATAATCTTTTTGCTGGTAGAGGGTCTTGCCTCACTGTTGATGGCTGCTGACTAATAAGAGTGGTGGTTTCTGAAGGCTGGGGAGATTGTGGCAGTTTCTTAAAATAAGACAACAAAGATTCCCACATCAATTGACTCTTTTTTTCATGAATGACTTATCTATAGCATGCTCTTTGATAGCATTTACCTACAGTTGGACTTCTTTCAAAATTGGAGTCAATTGTCTCAAACCTTGCCACAGCTTTATCAACTAAGTGTATGTAATACTGTAAATCCTTTGTTGTCATTTCAACAATATTTATAGACTCTTCACCAGGAGTAGATTCCATCTCAAGAAATCACTTTCTTTGCTCATCTAGAAGATGCAGTTCTTCATTTGTTAAAGTTTCATAATGAGATTGCAATAATTTGATCACATCTTCAGACTCCATTTCCATTCTAGTTCCTTTGCTATTTCCACCACTTCTGCAGTTACTCCCTCTACTGAATTCTTGAACCCCTCAAATCATCTAAGAAGGTTAGCATCAATTTTTCCCTAACTTCTGTTAATGTTGCTATTTTGACTACTTCCCATGTATCATGAGTGTTCTTACTGGCATCTAGAATGGTGAATCCTTTCCAGAAGGTTTTTGATTGACTTTTCCCAGATATATCAGAGTAATTACTATCTATGACAGCTACAGCCTTATGAAATATATTTCTTAAATAATACTTACAAGTCAAAATGACTCCTTGATCCATGGGCTGCAGAATGGATGTCGTGTTAGCAGGCATGAAAATTAGTCTCGCAGTACATCCCTATCAGAGGTCTTGGGTGACCAGGTACATTGTCAATGAGCAGTAATATTTTTAAAGGAACCTTTCTTCTGAGGAGCAGGTCTCGACAATAGGTCTAAAATATTCAGTAAACCATGTTGTAAACAGATGTGCTGTCACCCAGGCTTGTTCCATTTATAGAGCACAGGCAGAGCAGAATTAGCACAATTCTTAAGAGTCCTAGAAATTTTGGAATGGTAAATGAGCATTGGCTTCACCAGCTGCATTGGCCCCTACCAAGAGTCAACTTGTCCTTTGATGCTATGAAGCCAGACATTGACTTCTCCACTCTAGCTATGAAAGTCCTAGATGGCATCTTCTTCCAAAAGAAGGCTGTTTCATCTACACTGATAATCTGTCGTTCAGTGTGGTCACATTCATTATTCATCTTAGCTAGATCATCTAGATAACTTGCTAAAGCATCTACATCAGCACTTGCTGCCTCACGTTGCACTTTTATGTTATGTTATGGAGATGGAAACGGATTCTTTCCTTAAACCTCATAAACCAACATCTGCTAGTTTTAAACTTTTCTTCTACAGCTTCCTTAGCTCTCTCAGCCTTCATAGAACTGAAGAGAATTAGGGCCTTGCTCTGGATTAGGCTTTGGCTTAAGGAAATGTGGCTGGTTTGATCTTCTATCTAGACTAATAAAACTTTCCATATCAGCAATAAGTCTGTTTTACTTTCTTATTATTTATGTGTTCACCACAATAGCGCTTTTAATGTCCTTCAAAAACTTCCTTTGCATTCACAACTTGGCTAACTGGTGCAAGAAGCCTAGCTTTTTGGCCCATCTCCATTTTGAAATGGCTTCCTCACTATGCTTAATCATTTCTAGCTTTTGATTTAAAGTAAAAGATGTATGACTCTTCCTTTAACTTGTACACTTAGAGGCCACTGTAGGGCTATTCATTGGCCTAATTTCAATATTATGTCAAAAGGAGTAGGGAAGCTGAAGGAAAAGGAGAGAGATGGGGAACAGCTGGTCAATAGAGCAGTCAGAACATACACAACTTTTATCAATTAAGTTCATTCCTTGTGACACCTCAAAACAATTACAATAGTAACATCAAAGACCACTAATCACAGATCACCATAATAAATATGTAAAAATGAAAATGTTTGAAATATTGTGAGAATTACCAAATGTGACACAAAGACATGAAGTGGCAAATGCTGTTGAAAACTGGTTCTGATAGACCTGCTCATTGAAGGGTTACCACAAACCTTCAATTTATAAAAGGTAGTATCTGTGAGGTGCATTAAAGTGAAGCACAATAAGACAAGGTACACCCTGTAGCAGTACAGAGTAACAGAGCTGACTAGGTACCATGAAGTTATATTTCTAAATGTATGTATATCTTTAACATTTAAAAAGCCATTATATGCAATGAGAGACATTCATTAAAAGTAAAAAAGAAAAAAAAACAGAAATATAAAAACGTAATCACTAGAGTAAATATTTTATCCCCAGCAGAGAGAGAGAGAGAGACATAGCCATTTTTGTAATAAACTGACTGGACTTTTGCTATTTGTAATGTGTTATATTAATTTTTTTCTTCATTTTCATGAGAATAGTCTCAAGTATTGTTTCTTCACTTCATTTTTTGCTCTATATTATTTGGACAAGTTCTGTGTGTATCTTATCTTTCTCTCTTGATCTCATTTTCAATTTATTTTTGATTCCATGTCTTCTTTTTTTAACTGTTCTCGATATTAACAGTGATGACACATTTACACTGTGACTGGACTCGTCCAGATTCAATGCCAGAAGCTGAATTCAGCAAAATCGTCATTATTATAAAGCAATACTCCTCACACAATGTAAAATGAAATTCATTGTTTGGGGACATGTACTATTTATTTTTTTCTATAGTCATTCTCAGAATATCATTTTATGACTTGTATTCATTTCTCCTGTAAATGTGCCAAATTATTTTAGAATAATTTATCAGGACCACCTATGGTACTTGAAATGCAGATATACTTATGTCCTTCTACTATATTTATTCAAAAATTCATTTTCATCAGATATATATTATTATCTAATGATGCTTGTGATAGGTTTTATTTTTGTATCAACCATATCCTAGAGTGAAATATAATGGCAAATAATGCAGCACATACTCAAATCTAAATTGCTGCTGAAAATTGGATCAAATAACTGCCACAAGCAAATTAGGAGAGAAATGTTAGCTTCAGATATACTTTTTATCCTGCCGAATCATGAATTAATTAAAATGTATTATAAAGAAAACATAATATGTTATAAATAAAATGTTTACTTATAAACATCCTACGGCACATTTATAAGTGGTATATTTCATAATTTAAAATTTGAAAACTAATATTTTTCAACTTTCATGCACCATGTAGGTAAGACACCATAAAATCTGGGAAAGAATCTGAAAATTATATAATTGTACTAACCAATGTTACCCCAATAAACTTAATTTTAAAAAAATCTGGGAAAGAATAAGTGTTCAATAGATGGTGGCTACCATTACCACTACTATGAGAATTTTAACATATATTTTCTTAGTTCATCTTGGCTCTGCCACTTACCAGCTACGTGACCTTGTGACTTGGGCAAGGGACTAACTTCTCCGTGCCTCCGTTTACTCATCTATAAAATAGGAATATTAACAGTGTCTACCTCATACAAGTGTTATAAGGGTTTTATTGAGTTGATTATTGTGAAGCTTATAGAATAATGACCGACACATTGTAAATGGTAGAGTGAGGAATCAAACTCAAGTTTCTGACTCAAAAGCCATGTTCTCATACACTATAAATTCTATCTTTTTGGTAAATTACTTATTACTTATTAGTCTACTTTCATCTCCCCATGTGGTCATGTGTCCCCTCTGCACATAGAATTCTATCAAAATGAAAATGGGGGAAAAATAGGGCCAAATGCTCTCTTTGTACCCTTCCTTAATATTCTTACCCTTCTTTATAATCATATCTCTTTTATCTCAGACCCTCAAAGTGCTTTATAAACTTTACGTCAAAGTGCTTTATAAACTTTAAACAGAAATAAAATATATAAATATATGTGGCTCACAAATTCTCAAAAGTGAAGTCATTTTTCAAACTACTGCTGTAGAATTTGATAGTCACAGCTTCTGTGAGCACAGAAAAAGAAAGTGGCTAAGTGTATTGCGTAGCAGAGAAGCCATCCATGACTCATTAACAGCATTTTGTGCTTGTTAGAGGCAGAAAAGATTTCTCTTTGATCTCCCACACTATTTGAAAATTAGTTCAATTTACTGTTTTATATGAAGGAGTGGTAGCAAAACTAAATACAAGATTATAATCTAGTGCCAGTGGTAGTGGCTGGATGGCTATGATATTAAACCAGATTCATATAAATCTTCTCCTATTTGGGATCCTTATGGACATTCCCCCACATATATATTTTAGGGGCAGTGTAGATAACTGCATCTGTTTGTGAGTAAGCGTGTGTGTCTGTGTGTGTAGAAGGGGGTTTAGGTGGGTATGTCACTATGCATGATCTTCTAATTTTAAAATAAAATGCATTCTGACTTAACAAGTGGAGCATGAGTCTGGCTTCCTGGAAAATATGCCTTCAATGATGTGCATATTTTCCTAACTTTTCCAAGGAAATACACTAGTGCAAATTAAGTGTAATCTTGGCCATCATTCCTATAAGGTCTTTGTTCAACTATACATATGGATTTAATAAACACTTTTCGTGACACTTACCTGACAATCTCTTGTCTCTAAATTTTTTGACCTTCATTTTTATACTCTAATATTAACAAACAATCCAAATGAAAAGAGTTATAAAACATTTTGAAACTTTTAGATTTCACATGTCAACTAAAAAAAATTATTCTGTTATTTTATAACATTTGTTGGATGTAGATTTGCTTATCTTATCATAAAATACAGTTATGTAAAAATATAATATCACTGTTTTCAATTCAAGATGGTATATTATGTTCATGCTGCAGGCTCCTACTCCCATCTTGAATTCTTCAACACGAGAAAAAAGATATACAGACATTATTTACAAAACACAATCTCATGAGCAAGCAAGCAAGGAGTGTCATCCATAAATAACAATATAAAAGGGAAGAAATTAATAAAGATAAACGCAAACGATCAGACTAAGTAAGGAAATCATAGCCCAAAATATGCTCAGGAAAGGATTCCTGGGAGTAAAAAGAATGTGTGGAAGGTGGCGCTACCAACTGAAATGAAGATACAGAGGAGGATGGGCTGGTTGTTGGGAGAGATGACGAGTTTAATTTGTGTTATGTTACTTTTGGAATGCCTATGTAACATACAGTGACAATGTCCAGACAACAATAAAAATATAAATCCTTATTATTAAATAGTCAGAAATTTGGGGAGCAGGTTGTTTAACTGTCAGGAGCTTGAAATTGGCCATGATGGGAATATTTACACCACATGAATTGTCAAATGCTACAAATCCGGGACAGTTTGCTGACACATTAGATTGATATTAAAGATTTCTAACGTGAGGCAATCTTAGGGATGATAATTTCCAGGTGTAGACCTAGGCATCTCAGTGGCTAAAGTAAAAATGAAGATGATCTGTAATTAATGTAGACAACATTTATGGGGCTCTTTATGAGTCACGCATTATTCCATTCCCACACATTAACTCACCTGGTGGTTACAATGACATTTGGAGGTAGATGTTGCTATTAACCTCATTTTGCCAATGAGGAAACTAAGGCAAAGCAAGTTAGATAAATTGCCCAAGGTCAGCTAAAATCGTTCTTTTTTTTTTTTTTGCACAAATATGTGTTTATAGACTGTAGTAGACCAAGCATTGCTCTGGAGCTAGAAATAGAGAAGTGAACAAAACAGAAATAAAAACTAAGGGGACTTTGTGTTTTCTATGGATAATATGGAAAGCTATTGCAGGGTTTAGAGTAAAGGCACAACATAATCTATTTTTTAAAGGATTACTCTGGTTGCTTTATTGAAAAGGGACTATAGTCAGGTAGAGATGGTGCAGGAAAATTAGGAGGCTTTTGCAATAACTCAGGTAAGACGACAGTGGTTTAGATGAAGACAGTTGCAGCTGGCTTGAAGGAAAATGGTAGATTCTGGGTTGTATTTTGAAAGTAGAGCCAATAGGATTTGCTGGTGGATTGGATAAAGTATATAAGCAAAAGAGAAGATTCAAGGACGAATGTCATCCACAAAAAAGGTCAATAATAGGCAATAACTACTTCTTACAGTTATTATGAATATTATAGTATTAAATGGCTAATAGACCTAAAACTCCTAAAATAGTGTCTGGTGTGTATGAAGAAGTCCATAATGTTGTCTATTATTATTATAATAATAAATTTCAGAGGATGTCACTAAGAGTTTTTAAATCATTTTCGTTACTTCTTGATCTGTTTTTTCTAGTAGCTAAAAATAGCTTTAATTTTTCACCATTTAAAAAAATCTATATATATACTTCACGAGCATGAGCATTTAAATAATACATATAAGTACATATCAGCATTTCAAAAGGAATGTAAGTCATTCAAAGAGTTGTCCTGAACAAATGTAATGCAAATATTAATTTAAAAAATTAAAGGAATCTTTTAAATATTTATGTACTCAAATTATAAATCTAATAAACATGGCATTTTACCTTATGCTAGTTATATATTAATAATGAGAGCTGTATTTTATTAGCATACTCTTCTTGTAAATTGTGTTGTATGGAGTTATATTTGTGCTGCGGTATGAGAGCAAAATTAATCTACATTACATTCATTTTATATTCAACGGTGGAAAAAAAGTAAAGTTGCATTTATCCACCAATACCTGTCTTTAAACTATAAAAGTTATAGTTGAATTACACCCTCTTAATTACATTTTTTCAGAAAAATAGTATATGTGAAACTTCACGTAGATGAACGTTACTATTTATCAAGCTTGTGCCAGCTTAATGCCAAATACTGTTCTAAAAATAATGTGACAGCACATTTAAATATATGAAAGATTGGTGTGTTTAGAACCCAGTGAAGGGTTGGCTGAACTTTTTATTTTTGAATTAGAAGTTAGAGCACAACTTCTAACTTCCAACAGCCCGAATTTATTTCTTTAAACATTTTAGTACTGCAAATATGTTATGTCATTTGTAGTACCTGGTACCATGAAATTGTGTTTTATAATTTTTCTTATTAATTCTCCTTTTACATCAGGACTTTACATTGATTTTTTTAATTAGTGTATAATTTGTAATTATAGTGGTATATACAGAAATTCCATGCATTTTTCTTAACTCTTCTATGGTTAATCTTATATCATCCCATTTTGGACCATACAGGAGATTTGAGATTTACAGAACTAAATATTAGACTCAGAACTCGTGGTTCTCAACCATGTCTGCAATCAGAATCACTATCCTAGAGAGATTGTACAAAATATATATTCAGACCTATGCAGGTTTACTTTGCAAAAACTTCCCCAAGAAATTCTGATGCACTCTAATGATGCTTCATCAAGACCTTGCCTCTCTGTGACACCCTGCCCCAGACGGCCCCAGATGTCAAACAAAATGTTTATGTTTTCTTGGCATTATTTAAGTGCCGCGCATCGTAGCTAGTATACATTACCTTCATACAAATCTAAGCAAAAAAAAATCAAATTCAGTAGTAAGCTTTTTACGCTAAGCTGTATTATATTCAGATTCACTTTAAGCTCTTAAAATGTAATTCTGAAATCCAACTGTCAACTTTCACAAATCCATATCTACTTTTCTTCTTAGATTTTTTTTTTAAGTATAATAGAAATGACATTTTTAGTTTCCTTATGATTGAAATTTCTGGTTCCATTCTTGGTGGCCTCTCCCTTCTATCACTAAAAAATATAACTCTGCCAAGTTTAAGTCCAAACCACAATAACTACAAAAGAAAAATCCTTGGAGGATTTAGTAAATATTCTACAGAAAATTATAATAAGATTTGCAACTGGGGAGGCCACAAGAACTAAGACTTCAGTAAAAAGGAGACATTGATTCTTATTTGTTCAGTGGTTATTTTAAAACGAGAATGATTTGGTCTTTTCAAATCTATAAATAACCTTAGCCATTTCTTTTTCAAATTCAGGAGCATTTTTAAAAGTCATAGCATGGTCACCTTTCTGATTTAGAAACATAGAAAAACTGAATTTTAACTTTAAACTTAAGTTATGGAAGTAATCCTCCAAAGACTGTTGTCTGCAAAGCCACTTATAAATCAATTGTTGAGAACTCGGAATGCATTTTTCCATAAATATTTCTTTTTAAAGACATTGCTTAAGTCCCTGAGCAGATACATAAAAACCTATTTAACACAGACTACAGCTAAAGGATGTAACTTCCAATACAGAAGGGAGCTAGAAGTTTCCTTTAAAAAAAAAAAAAAGTGTGTTTTCCTTCCCTGTACATGACTTTCTTGGGCAAAATTTTTTAAAGGCCATTTTTTTATGGCATCCACTCCCTTCATGTTCTCTTGTGGCACACCCTCTCTCCACCTTCTCTTATTCCTAGCCTAGGCCCTTTCCACCTCATAAAGTTACCTGTGACATGGACCCTTATTACCCCATCCTTATCTAAGCTTCCACTCTTTCATGCCATAGATCTTAGCTGGATATAAAGTTAAACTAATTCATATTAGTATGTGATTCACAAATACTATATTAATTTCTTTATGTGAATTTTGCATCTTTTACATGAATTTGTAAGCCCAAATAGAATTTACTTTATTTTATTCTGACAATAACACTTAATCTGAGATTTACTTTCTTGACAAATTTGTACAATACAGTATTGTTGAAAATAGGTACAATGTTGTGCAGCAGATCTCTGGAACTTATTCATCTTGCTTATCTGAAACCTAATGCCCATTGATTAGTAACTCCCTATATTCCTCTCCCCCCAGCCTTTGACACGATGGCACAAATAGAATTTTAATAATGGAATTTCAAGTAACAAAATAGAAAGAAGTAGAAACAAGCAGACAGTGTGAGTGAGGATACTTTTGGACTAAAGAACAATTAGGAACACAGGGTTAGCTCCTCTCTGTCATAGCTCTTCATAGATTCTCATCTTTTGCCTCACAAATTTATTACATTTCTAACAACATCTAGTTTTCTCAGAAAGACCTCTAGCAACACAAAAGTAGGGGAACAAGAGGCTTATAAAGTGTTTACTGTTTATATACCTTGATCTTTTGCAAACCGCTTAGTAAGGTACATTTTCTGTATAGCCATTTTATAGCTCAAGTCAGCATTTTGGAAGTAGCCATTTTATAGCTCAAGTCAGCATTTTGGAAGTAACCAGTCTTCAGATAACCATTCTATTTTTGTCATTCTTTTTTGAAAGGCATTTCTTATAATTTGTGGTTAGATAACCAAAATAGTCTTTTGACATACATATGAACCAAATTTTCATCTTTCATTTTAGAGCATAAACTGTCATTATCCAAAAATGTTCATTACACCAGATTGTGAGGAATCTTTGGAAAATGATTTATTTATTATTGGTAGCCAAGACACCACATAGTGAATTGGATTCTCTGAAAATGTTTGTTAAATAACGATGTGCAATTTTTATGAATGCTACTCTAGAATAGCAGCTTACCATCTACTAGGTATAATACTGTTTATCACTCATATTTAACATTCTCAGGACACTGAATCACTATAACTATTTACTTCCTACAAAGAAGTACTGTACATTTTTCAACAAGAAAGTTGAAGGTACTGATTTATATTGTGGTCCACCAACCTTTGATAGTTTGTACAGCTATTATGTTGATGGGCTCAACATTACTACTATTCTCCGGTGAAGACCTAGAAAGAAATATAGCAGAAATCTGTATAACATATTACCCGCCTTTTTCTCACTCTAAAGCAAAAATATAAGAATTGGTGGTCATGATTAGAGCAAAACCAAAATCTTGCCCTCAGAAGTAAAGACAGTTGCAAGTGTAGTCAATACTTCTCATTTACTCATGATTTTCACAGAGAATCTCTTATAGTAAATATAACTTTCCATGAAAAATGCTTTAAGAATATCTCACTACTGACTAAATGCTTGAAGTACTTCACTCCATTAAGAGAAAAATAAATAAATTCAGTTCAGTTCAATCAGTGAATATCTGTCAAATATCTATTGTGTGCCAGGCATGATGTTAGGCCCTGAGATGAACACGACAGGTATGCTCATTGCCCTAAATAAGATTTTGTTCAAACCAGTGGGAGGGACAGACAGATACACACATTGTTTTAGCCAACGTTCATATAGACAGGATGCTTCAAGAACAATAAAGAAAGAAACTTGATACAACTTTATTTCTCCACTGTCCTGACCTGTTTTCCCCTCCATCCAATCTGCTGCCTCTAAAATAGATCTCAAACCTGATTTAAGCCTCCTATTTCTCTCTCCTGTGTTAACTCTAATAACTTCCAAATTGATCTCTCTGTTTCCATTCTCCCTACACAAGTCAGAGTATATCACTTCCTAATTAAAATTCTTCTCTAACTTCTCATTACTTCTAGAATAAAGTTCAAACCCTTCACCTTGGCTTATAAGACAGTACCTGATTTTACCTCTGCCTACCTCTTCGGTCTCCCTTTCCCTCTCTCACTCAACAAGTGCCAGCCTCATTGGTTTTCATTTCTTAAGCACGTCAAATTCAATCCTGATTTAAGTCATTTGTACATGCTGGAAACTATTCACAGGCTTCACATATCATTCTTCACACACATTTTATTTATTTTATAGTTTCTCATCTTAAAGTATCTCATTTATTTTTTTACCTGTTTATTTTCTGTCTCTCTGCCTCCAATTAAATGTAAGTACACCTGGAGCAGACACCTTTCTCTTTTGCTTCCCACTCTGATTCCAGCAATTAGAGGAAATAACTGGCTCATAGTAGATGTTCAATGAGTATTGTTTGAAAAAATTAAGTTGGCGATTCAGCAAGTACCTCCTAGAACAGATGATACTTATCATGAAACTCAGTTGACAGATTAGAAGAACATTTCCTGGAAGAGGGAACTGAATAAGCAAAGCACATTAGATATGAAATAACATGTTATAGGAATGAAGTAAACACACACAAAAAAATTGAATTAGAATAAGGTTATGAAAAGAGATAGAAGCAAGGGACATAACTTTGTACCGAATCACAAATGAGTGGGAGGAGTGATATTTGTGTTTCATAAAATATATTTGTTAAACATATTTATTATATTGAATTTTTTTTTAATGTTGTTAGGCAATAATGTGATGACTTCAGCACAGCATGGCTCTCAGACTCTACATTTATCCTAAGCACAGGCTCAGTATCTGAGGTCAACCTAAGATGCTGAGAAGTTTAAAGGGCCCGTGGGGCACAACTCACATAGAAGGGTCTTGAAAGCCACCACCAGGAGCTTGCATTACTGTGGAGACAATGTGGCATGCCAGTGACAGCTCAGATCTGGTGGATGCTCTGCTCTGGGGTCTGAGAGAGGGTCTGGTGCAGGTCTGCAGCTTTAGAAGTAGCAGACATTATTACGTATAGCTTTCAGAAAACACCTTCCCATCAGGCTAACCCTTTCTGTCACTTAAAGGTTAAGCTCCAGATTTCTCAGCAGTCAGGTTGAGATAGCAAAGAAAAAGAAGAATGAAGACAAACTGAATTCTAGCTACTAAGCTCTGAGATGCAGTGTGTAAATATGCCACATTCTCTCTCTTTCATTTGAATCTGCCTTCCTGGGAAAATAACCATATGTCATAAAAAAATTCATAGTTTCTTTTTGATTAATATCTGGTAGGAAACCCAAAGATATTAAATCTCAGTGCTCTCACATTTTTCTCCTCCCCTCATAAACAATTCAATTCAATTTGAATTAATATTTATCAAGTGCTGACACAAGCCATAGCAGAATAGTGGATGCTGTGATAGAACTGCTACATAAAAGGGAGAAAATCCATACCCAAACTTAAAAAAAGAAAATGGTCTTTTTTATACAAGAATATAGGAATAACATAACGATAGCAACTGGTGCTCTACAAGATAGTATCAAAGCTTATTTAATTCAGTCACCGTTTATTAACCACTCACAATATTCAAGAAAACCAATATGTCCTAAACCACACTTGAGAAGGCTATGTTGACAAAGACTAGAAAAAGAAATATAGATTTTGTTTGAAGGAGAGAGTTGCATCATTTGTAGAGAAATAGATTTGTGCCATACCTCATGTATGAAGAAATGGGGCTATTTCTCTCAACCAGACATAGATAAATAAATCCTTATTTGCTAGTTTATCTGGAATGTTCTTGTTTGTTTGTTTTTGGTTTCATAGTCTCAGAGCTTTTTTATACCTTGCCTTATTCAGCAAAATTATGCTGCCCAAACTAGCCTAGACTGGGTCATTATGGCAAAGTTCGGGTCAACTCTTTTTCAAACAACTCCATTTAATAAGAATACAGACTCTGGATGACATGGCCTGCATTCAAATCCTGAATTTATCATTTACTATGTTATTAAATCTCTTTGTCCTTCACTTTGACCGCCTATAAGATAGAGAGAATAACTACACTTAAATCACGGAGTTCTTGAAAAGATTAAATAAGATAATACTTGTAAAGAGCTTATAATTGTGACTGGCTTGTAGTATTTAAAGAATGTTAACATTTTTTCCCCAAGAAAAATGTGGCAATAATTGAGATATGAATTTCCAAAAAATATATAGAACTATTTTTGGAACTTTTCTTTCTTCAAGCCCACATTTTATAGATAGCAGATAGGTAAATGATAGATGATAGAAAGATGATAGAAGGTAGGTAGATAGATAGATAGATAGATATAGATAGATAGATAGGTAGATTATCACAGATTGGGCTTACTGGGAAGCAGATTCTTAAAAGGAGATTTGCGTGAAGGAACTTTCTTGTAGACAACTCTCAGAATCAACTCCTTTATTCCTATAGATTCTGGAATTTTGGAAGCTGATAGTTCTTAGCTGAGGCCCTCTGGGAAATCCCCTTCATGAGAGAAATCCATCTCACCCAAGGCCATGAAACTTTTACAGGAGTAGTCTACATCTAGTAGACTACCAGACTCTTTTTTCCAATTTGGATCAACTCTGAAGAGTTTTCCCAAAACCAGAACATTTCATGGAATATACCAAGGCCATTACTGTGAGTGCACTGCACTTTAACTTCTGCTGCTGCCCAATCTTGCTTTCTTCTCTCCCTCACAGATATTAATTATGAAAGTGTATAATCAAGGATCAACATTAACAAAATTAATGAGTTTTACTGCTTCACCAAGTACATTCTTATACAAAACTATTCTATTTTGTTTGTTCATGTGGCAGAAAAGAATATGAGAATATTAGTACAGTTTGATTTGGTGCTACAACCATGATTGTGTTAAGGCTTCTGCAATTTTACCCAGCAGAATTTTATACCATTAGTGCAAATGTCAACATAGTATAAAAGAGCAGGTGTGTAACCTCATGGATCCCTGAAAAGATCGTGGCCATTTGAATTAGAAATAAATATACTACATTGTATAGTCCCATGAAAAACAGAGAGAAAGAGGTATATATTCTTTTCAAACACCGAAATCTCATTTTTAAATGATGCCCATACTGTTATTAGAATCATAATTTCTATGTTGCTGATAATGTATATAATTCAAGTCTTTTCAAATATTGGTAATAAGAATAGTTAAAATAATTTTAAAATAACTTGTATGAAATGGAAGAGGAAGGACTACTTCCAACCTGTTTTACAAGACCAGCATTACCCTGATAACAAAGCCAAGCAAGAACAATCCAAGAAAAAAACAACTACAAGCCAATATCCCAGATGAAAATAGATACAAAAATTCTCAACAAAATATTAGCAAATAAAATTTAACAGTTCATTAAAAGTATCATACGACATGATCAAATAGAAGTTATTCCAGGGATGCAAGGATGATTCGACATCCACGAATCAATTAATGTGATATACTACATTAACAAAATGAAGGAAAAAAAAATAATATGATCATCTCAATGGATGCAGATAAAGCATTTGACAAAATTCAACATCCACTTATGATAAAAAAATCTTCTCAACATAATAAAAGCCATATATGACAAGCCCACAGCTAACATCATATTCAACAGTGACAAGCTGAAAGCTTTTTCTCTACAATTAGGGACAAGACAAAGATACCCACTCTCATCGCTTTTACTCAACATAATATTGGAAGTCTAAGCTAGAGCAATTAGGCAAGAAAAAGAGTTTAAAAGGTATCCTAATCAGAAAGGAAACAGTAACACTGTCTCTATTTGCAGATAACATGGTATTATATATAGAAAACCTTAAAGACTCCACCAAAAAAAACTAACAACAAACTATCAGAAAGAAAAATAAAGAAAAAATACCATTTACAATTTAATCAAAAAAGAATAAAATTTTAGGAATAATTTTACCCAAGGATGTGAAAACTATAAGACATCGATGAAAGAAATTAGAGGACACAAATAATCGAAAGATATTTTGTGCTTGTAGTTTAGAAGAATTAATATCATTAAACTGTCCAGATTACGCAAAAGCAATTTATGGGTTCAATGCTATTCCTTTCAAAATTTTAATGACATTTTTAACAAAAATAGAAAAATTAATCTTTGAATTTGTTTGGAACAACAAAAGACCCCAAATAACCAAAACAATCTTAAGAGAGAAAAGCTGGAGGCATCACACTTTCTAATTTCAAACTATAATACAAAGCTACAGTAATCAAAACAGTATGGTATTGGCATAAAAATTAACACATAGATCAATGGAACAAAATAGAAAACCCATAAAAAAACCCACACATGCATTAATTCATTTAAGACAAAGGAGCCAAGAATATACAATGGGGAAAACAAAGTCTCCTCAATAAATGGTGCTAGAAAAACTGGACAGCCACATGCAAAAGAATTAAACTGGACCCCTGTTATACAATGTACAAAAAAATAACTCAAAATGGATTAAAAACTTGACCTAAGACCTAAAACTTCTAGATGAAAACAAGAGGTAAGATCCTTGACATTGGTCTTAGCAATGATTTCTTGGATTTGACAACAAAAGTAAATAACAAATGCCACTACAACAAATGAAAGCTTCTGTACAGCAAAAGAAACTGTCAACAAAATAAAAGGCAACCAGTGGAAAGAGAGAAAATATTTGCAAACCTTATGTCTGATAAGGAATTAACATCCAAAATATATAAGAAACTCATACAATCCAATAACAGAAAACACAACTCAATTTTTTTAAAGGGGAAAAAAATCTGAATCGAATTTTTTTGTTTTTCAAAAAAAGACATAGAAATAGGCGACAAGTAGATGAAAAGATGCTTAACATCCCTGGTCATCAGGGAAATGCAAATTAAAACCACAAGATATCATCTCACACTTATAAAGATGGCTATTATCAAAAAAATGAGTAAGAATTGTGGTGAGGATGTGAAGAAAAGAGAACCCTTGGACACTGTCGATGGGAATATAAACTGGTACAGCAACTATGGACAACAGTAGGGAGATTCCTTGAGAAATTAAAAATAGAACTGCCATATGACTCAGCAGTCCCACTTCTGATTTACATTCAAAGAATACTAAAAAATTATCTCATAGAGATATCTGTATTCTCATATTCACTGCAGCATATTCACAACAGCCAGTGTATGGAAACAACCTAAGTGTCTGTTGATGGATGAGTGAATTAAGAATATGCAAAATATAAATACTCTGCATATATATATAATGGAATATTATTCAACCTTAAAAAAGGAATTCCTGCTATTTATCACAACATGTATGATCTTGGAAGATATTATGGTAAGGGAAATAAGTCATACAAAAAAGCAAATACTTTGTGGTATCACTTTTACGTGGAATCTAAAAGAGACACAGAGGCAGAGAGGAAGGGAGGAAGAGAGGGAGGGAGGGAGAAAGGGAGGGAGGGAGGGAGGAAAGAAGGAAGGAAGGAAGAAAGAAGCAAAAAAAACAAAAAAAAACACCACGAATACGTTTTCTGCCTTATTTGCAACCTACGGGTCAGAAGGAAGAAAGGGAGGAAGGAAGGAGAAAAATGTGAAAGAAAAGAAAAGTTGAACTCAGAAGCAGAGCAGAAAAATGGTCGCCAGGATTAGGGGGAGTGTGAGAAATAGGGAGAGGTTTGTAAAAAGGTACAAACATTCAGTCATAAGATGAATAAGTTCTGAGGATCTAGTGTGTAACATGGTAACTATAGTTTATAACACTGTATTGTATTATTTAAGGTAGAACTTAAATGTTCTCACAAAAAAAAGGTAAATAACCCTCAAAAAGGTCTTGTATGATAGTCAAAGAGTGAAGTAACTGTAATGTCTGTCAAATGAACAGAGAAACAAAATGAATAGAATATTATTCATTAGTAAAAACAATAAAGTACCAATACATGCTATTACACGAAGGAACTCTGACATTATACTAAGTAAAGGAAGACAGTCGCAAAAGACCACACATTATATGATTCCATTCATATGAAATATCTAAAATAGTCAAATCTATAGAGATAGAAAGTAGATTAGTAGTTGCTAGGGCTGATGCAGGGAGCTGGGGAAAATATGGATTGATTGCTATTGAGTATAGGGTTTCTTTTGGGAATGGTGAAAAGGTTTTAAAATTGATTATGGTGATGATTACACAACTCTGTGGATACACTAAAAGTGATTATATATTTTAAAAAGCATAAACTGTATGGTATGTGAATTATGTTTCAATAAAACTGTTAAAGAAAATTTGGAAATATTAGCACATTAAAGCCTATATTGCATAAAAGAATTATACCCCACAACAACGTGGTATATACCCTGGTAAGCAAAACTGATTCAACTTTTAAAATTCAAGTAATGTCATTAATCGTATTAAAATCTAAAAAAGAAAATTTACCTGATTATATAAGTAGATGAAGAAAAAGCACTGACAAAATCCAACACCAATTCATGCAAAAAAAAAAAAA
>NW_006443129.1:1423887-1457997 GCF_000325575.1 Pteropus alecto
TAGAGAGAACTTTCTAAACTTGATAAAGGCTACCTCCAAAAGAACCTATAGGTAACATCATTCTTAATGGTGAGAAACTTGAAGTTGTCCCACCAAGATCAGAAACAAGGCAAGGATGACCACTCCCACTACTCCTCTTCGATATCATACTGGAAATACTAGCTAATGTAATAAGGCAAAGTGGAGCAGAGGGAAGCATACAGATTAGGAAGGAAAAAATAGAACTGTCATTATTCACAGATGACACATGATTTATGTAGAAAATCTGAAAGAATGAACCAAAAAAAACTAGACTAATAAGCAGTTATGGCAAGGTTGTAGGATACAAAGTTAATATACAAAAATCAATTGCTTTCCTATTAACAAGCGGAAATTGAAGTTAAAAATACAATACCATTTACATTACCACCCCAAAAAACGAAATATGTAGGTGTAAATCTAACAAAATATGTATATGATGTATACGAGGAAAACTACAAGACTCTAATAAATAAAATCAAAGAACTAAATAAATGGAGAGATATTTTATGTTCATGCTTGGGAAGACTCAAAATTATTAAGATATCAGTTCTTCCTAAACGATCTATAATTTTAATGTAATCCCAGTCAAAATCTCTAAGTTATTTGTGGATATCAACAAACAATACTAAAGTTTGTATGTAGAAGCAAACAACTCAGAATGGCCAACATATTATTGAGAAATAAAGCTGGAGGAATGACAATACCCGACTTCAAAACTTATTATAAAGCTACAATAATCAAGACAGTATATAGCATGGATGAAAGAATAAACAAATAGATCAATGGAGCATAATAGAGAGCCTATAATAAACACAGTCAATTGGTCTTTGACATAAGAGCAAAAGTAATACCACAGAGCAAACATAGTCTTTTCAACAAATGGTGCTAGAACAGCTGGATACCTACATGCAAAAAAATGAATCTTGACTCAGAACCTTACATCCTTCACAAAATTAGCTCAAAATGGATCACAGACCTAAATGTAAAATGCAAAATCATAAAACCTCTAGAAAATAATATAGGAGAAAACCTAGATGACATTGGATATGGCAAAGGTTTTTTTAGATAAAACACGAAAGGCACAATCCAAGAAAGAAATAACTGGATTCATTAAAATTTAAAACTTCTGCTCTGCAAAAGATAATGTCAAGAAAATGAGAAGACAAAACACAGACTGGGAGAAAATATTTGCAAAAGACACAGTTGAGAAAGGACTATTATCCAAAATATACAAAGAACTCTAAAAATTCAACAAAAGAAAACAATTCATTGAAAAAATGAGCCAAACACTTGAACAGACAGCTCATGAAAGAAGATATACAGATGGCAAATAAGTGCTTGAAAAGATGCTCCAAATCATATGTTATCAGGGAAATGCAAATTAAAACAACAATATAATACTATGCACCTTTTAGAAGCCAAAATCAGTAATACTGACCCAAACACTGGTGAGGATATGGAACAACAGGAACTTGCCTTCATTGCTGGTGGGAATGCAAAAAGGTACTTTGAAAGATAGTTTGGCAGTTTCTACAAGACTAAACGTTCTCTTACCATACAATCCAGCTATTGCCCTCCCTGGTATTTATCCAGGGGAGTTGAAAAATTATGGCCACATAAAAGCCTGCAGCTATAAATATGCTTTAAACACAGATGCATATAGCAGCTTTATTTATGATTGCCAAAACTTAGAAGTAACCAAGATGTTCTTCAGTAGGTGAATGGTTAGATAAACTGAGTACATCTAGCAATGGGATGTTATTCAAATACAGCACTAGAAATAAATGAGTAATCAAGCCCTCAGAAGACATGGAAAAATCTTAAATGCATATTACTAAGTGAAAAAAAGCCAATCTGGAAATGCTGTATGATTCCAACTATGGACATTCTGGAAAAGTCGAAATTATGAAAACAGAAAAAGATGAGTGGTTGCTGGGATTGGGAGTGGGGATGATGAATTGGTGGAACACAGAGGATTTTTAGGACAGTGAAAATGCTCTGTGTGATATTATGATGGTGTGTACATGTCATTATAAACGTGTCCAAACCCATAGCATGTAAAACACCAAGAGGGAACTCTAATGTAAACCATGGACTTTGGGTGATTATGATGTGTCAATATATTTCATCAATTATAACAAATGTGCCACTCTGGTAAAGGATGTTGATAATAGAAGAGGCTATGCATGTGTGTGAACAGAAGGTATGTGAGAAATCTCTGTACCTTACTCTTAATTTTGCTGTGAACATAAAACTGCTCTAAAATATAGTCTTTTTTTTTTTTTAAGAAATAAGTTGGTGCTTTGTGCCGCCCTCAGAATAGATAGGAAATTGAATTTCAAACTGGTGTTAAATAACTATTTTTACTTATGATGTAAGAGTTTATGTTACCAATTGATTTTTCAGGAAAGTGAATTTTCTAACTTGTATTACAGTTACAAAACTACATATAATTATAATAAGGTTTTGTTAAATAGTAATTATTATTAAAATAAGTCGGGGCTTCTCTGTGTGTTTTGTATGTGATTCTCACTACAACCCTGACTTGGATTATTCTACTCTCATTATACAGGTAAAGAAACTAAGGCATTCCTTAGTTTTCAGATGGTCCTTTAACATTTTCTGCTATGCAGAAATTTTACATTGACAAGAACTGTGACACCAGGCAACTTCGTTTCTAACAGTTAAAAGAACAACCTCTTTAAATTTAGTGTAATCCTTTCTAGGCCAAAGAATTTATGCTTTTAATTCTACTGAAAGGCTTTCAGATCCCTAACAGAGGAGAGGTAGGTAGGGTACATGATAAAAGAGGCGGATTTCATCTAATAGTGCACTGTCTCAGAAGATGGATTGGAAACATAAAGAGCTAATAACACTGAAGATTTTCTCTGCTAGGCTATCTTTTATACATTAATTATACAGAAGAACCTGCTTAAATGGATACTCTTGCTGTAGAATACTTCTTTAAAGAGAGGCTTCTTTTCCTTACTCGGCACTTGAGCTGGGTGATGTTATTAGAGAGCTTTCAAAGAGATAAGTTGATATAGCAAGACAAAGTTTATCTCATTTATACTATAAGCTTATTCATTTAACCGACTAATAAATCATCACTGTGTAGGAGACTTTGTCACCAATATGGTCAAATCATCCCTGTGTTTAAGGTAATCTATAGTTTTAAATAGGATATCCATGAAAAATGCTTAACTTTGCAAAAATTTAGGATACTTTTATTTATGCTTCTACCATACTGTATAAGGTAATGTAGCCCTATAATCTCTTGCTAGATGTTCATTTTTAAAATCGTTCATAAATAAATGTTACCTGATGCATAAAACCAACTTGAGAATCTTTCATGTTTCTCTATATCTCCACTAAAAATGACAATTTCTAAATGACTGAGTAGAACAATATGCATTGTTTTTTAAACTTAAAATATTTTTATTTTTATTATCTCTAACCTCCAGGGTACTATTTGTATCTGGTCGTATTGGTGCACATGTCTTGCGTGGATGACAATTGGATATTTTTTTAAATTATATATTATTTTAAAATCAAGGTGAGAAAAATAAGTAGTTAAGGGATTGACTAATACATACCAGTACTGTACCTGGCTTGTTATGCATATTTTGTTTAATCTTTCCAACTGGGAGCTAAAATAGTTCTGTTTTCAGTCAATTGACAATAACTTCCTATTTGCTCTATATAATGAAAGAATGGGAAAATCTTGTTATTATCTGTTTGCATGGTTTCCTCCCTGCCCCCTGCAGCTTTTCTAAATTTGTTTCTGGTTTACGCAATCAACTTTTTTTCTGAGTGATCATTTTTCACTGTATTTTCAGTTATCATAGTTTCATAAAATCCTAAATTTTGCTCACAACTATAGAAAGTGAATCCTGTTTTCTTGATAGTCATTGCTATTACCTTATTTGACTTTAGTTCCCTCTTATTACTTAAAGTTTTTGAAATTATTTTTTCTGGAATTAATTTCCAGAAAAAAATAATTTGATTATTCTCTTCTATCCTTTGTTCTCCTTCATCACTTCCAGCTAGATTTTCCTTTCCTTTAAATGTCAAACAAGTTCTTATATTTTGTTAGGATCATAGTCAATACTCAGAAAACTTGATGCTTATATTCATTGTACACAGTATAATAATAGTCTCAAAGATTTTATTTAATACTACAGAGATACACACACACAGGTATGCATGTCTGCTTACACATTATATTAAAATAAATCGATGTAAACAATTGGGATTCTCTTTCAGAAACATGATGGCCACTTCACAGTCATCCAGTTGGTTGGTATGCTCCGAGGCATTGCATCAGGAATGAAGTATCTTTCTGATATGGGTTACGTTCATCGGGATCTAGCAGCTAGGAATATATTGGTCAACAGCAACTTAGTATGCAAAGTTTCTGATTTTGGTCTCTCCCGGGTGCTGGAAGATGATCCAGAAGCTGCTTACACAACAACCGTAAGTTTACATGTTCTTTTCCAATGTAGTTTGTTTACTTTTATTATTTTTAATGTTATTAGACTAATCTGTTTCTGTTTTTCTAATTTTCTGCTCTTATTTATCATTTTCCCAATTTGACATTATTATTTAATTGAAAAGCATTTGCTTTATCTGAGTGTTTGGTTGAAAACAAAACAGAACAAAACTTTTTTATAGTTAACTGTTTTCTTCCATTGTACCGGGACAGTGTTATTTTAGCATCATATTTGAGGTCCATCCTGTCACAACAAATCTGCCTTTGCCTGAAGTATTTTTGATGCCTCAATAATGTCTCCTTTAAATGGAGTTCTGTGCATTGAAGGACGTTGCAATCAATTAAATCAGTGATAGTGAAGAGCAAGTGGTTATAAAATGACATTTTTTTTCCTCACAGCAAATGCTGTGTAATAATCTGATCATACTTAAAAATGAACAATATAGGTTTCTGTGGAGATGTATAAGTACATTCTAAACCCTTTTTTGAATGATATTTGGGGGAAATGTGAACAAGAATAAAAGGCTAAAACTTTAGAACCAAATTATCCCATATAAATTATACGATCTCAACTTAACTCATGAATAGTTTAAGCATTTCTGAATGCCTCAAAACCAATTCATCCCACTGATCTCTCTGGTTATTGTTTCAAGGCATTCAGTCTCAAAGTCTTTCTTTAGCTATATTAAAGTTAATAATTTGTAAAATTATACAATATTCTGTTATTTTTTTAAACAAAACTCTCACCGTTGGCTCATTTGATAGGCAACTTCAATGAAAAAGGAATCAGTAAAACTATTCAAGATGTTTTATTCTCTTCCCTTTTCGTAACCTTATACATTATTTTAAAAGAGGCAAATCCATTATTTATTTCCCTTTTATTTCATTTTCTATGAGATTCTTTTGAAATTTCACTGTATTCAATTACTCCAGAATGAATGCAAGTTTAATATTATAAATGAAACATGTTATACCCTTACTATTTTTGCGTTGTAAAAATGTTCTATATTAATTTATCAATGATATTTTTACTAATTTGTCCAACAAAGAAATAAAGTTCTAAGGAAAATAAGTTAATCTCTCAGAGTCTGTTGTATAAGATAGCAGTATCTATTGATCTTTTAATTTGACTGAAAAGCTTCATAAAAATAAAAGTCTATCAAGTCTGAAAATAAATTGTATGTTTAGAAGAAGCAGTATTTTCAACTCCATTTTACTACTGGAAAATGTGATAATTACTTTTTTCAAGATCTTTATTTTCTTCTCTTTTAGTTTTATAGCTATATAACTTAAAGTATATTATTTGTAGCTATATAACTCTTATGCATATTATTTCCCACCTTGGAAAATAGTGTTTAAATTTCTTATATAAATATTATAAAACATAATACTTATAAAAATTACAACAAATATTATCCACATAAAGAATAAAGTAAGATAGGAACTAAAGAATGAAATAGGTAATAACTACTAGACTCTGACTGTATGCCTATATAGATACACTTGAAATCCCTTCTGAAACAAGGCACTCATAACTAAATTTAAGATTCTAATAAAATTGGCAGGCTAACCCAAATCTTAAAGCATATATGTATTTTGTTTGGTCAAATTTGACATATAAATTTCAGGCATGTTCTTCTGTCTTATATGATTCTAGAGACTGAGAGGCCTAGAACAGTTCTGTTTTAATATAAATCTAACTACAGAATTAAACATCAAATTAAATAACCAGACTATTAATACTTAAACAGTGCCCCTTAAAGCTATAGATTGTGTTTAAATTAAGAAATAAGTCTCTACAATTGAAGTTTCCATAGATAGATGATTGGATAAAGAAGATGTGGTACATATATACAATGGAATATTACTTAACCATATGAAAAGATAAAAAAACTGCCATTTGCAATGACATGGAAGGACCTTGAGATTATCATGCTAAGTGAAATAAGTCAGACAGAAAGAGCTGAAAACCATATGATTTCACATATATGTGTGATATAAAACTAAAAGCAACAAACAAACATGACAGAGACTCATGGACATGGACAGTGAATTAGTGGTTATCAGAGGGAAGGGGGGAAGGAGGAGTTAGATAGGGGTAAAGGATGTCAAATATTTGGTGGCAGAAGCAAATTTAACTTTGGATGATGAACACACATTGTACACTTGAACTATATTTGATTTTATTAACCAATGTCACCCCAATAATTTTAATAATAAATAAATAAATAAATAAGTCAGTCAGTCAGTCAGCCAGTCTCTGGCTTCCAGTCAAGATGGCAGAGTAGATAGACACTGTGCTTGCTTCCTCTGATGATCACATCAAAATTACAACTTAGCTACAGAACAATCATCATTGAGAATCACCTGAAGTCTAGCTGAAGAGAAGTCCTACAGCTAAGGACATACCCAAGAAGCCATCTGGTGAATGGTTGGAGGGGTGGAGCAGGATAGTTTCGCACCCACATATGACAGTTAAAAATCAAGAGGGCTATCTCAGCGGTGGAGGTTTCCCCGGAGGAGCAAGGGTTCTCAGGCCCTCACCAGGATCCCCAGTCCAGGGTTCCAGTGCTAGGAGGAGAAATCCTGACAACATCTGGCTGTGAAAACTGGCAGAGATTGTGGCTTAGTGAGATGGAAGACAGCTGCAATTCCTCTTAAAGGGCCCATGCATGGACTTACTTGCTGACAAACTCATTCACTCTGAGCTCCAGCACTGGGGCAGCTGTTCAAAAAGCATCAGGGACATACGGAGAGGAGCTGAATTGTCTGGCTTCAGGGCAAGGCCTGTAGGGGCAGCTTTCTCTCAGGCAGAAGTGCTGGTAGAATTTACTGTATTTTTGTTGAGCACCCCCCCCCACCCCACCCCCCACCAGCCATATCTGAGTCTTCAAGTCACCCTGCTCAGGTAATTCTCTAAGACCCCAATCCAACTTGCAAGTTCACTCAAGCTGCTTCCAGAGACTTTTCCATATAAACATCCCATCTTCACTCATGCCGCAGACTTTCTTAAAATCTCTCAAAGGTTCAGAAAACCCAAGCAAGAAGCATCTGAATTCAGCATGCCCTGTACATCTCACTGAGCAGCTCCAAGCCCGATACTAACAGTAGCCACCCTCGGGTCATGCCTTAGCTTCTCTAGGCACCTCTAAGCCCAATGCAGGTGGAGGCCATCTGTGGATTGCTTGGTAGCTCATGTTAGGTGGCCTCGGCAGGGCAAAGGCTGTGGCTGAACTTGGCCTGCAGCAGATCCCTCTGGCATGCCCACTGGCCAGCTTCAGACTGAGCTAGAGCACCACCTGGGGCTACAACCGAGGACCACACACCCAAAGAGCAGACTGGGAGGGCACTAAAGTCCTTCTAAAGTGAATCTTGTAGAGTCAGCTCATCACTGGCCAGTCCTCACAACCAATCAGCCCAAGAGTCAGTCCTGCCCACTGATTTGTAAACAGCAACCAAAGCTGAACTACAACAAGAGGGTATACACAGTTTATACAAGGAATATGCCTATAGTACCTAGCTCAGGTGACCAGGGAAAACTGTGCCACCAGGCCTCACACCACACCTACTGTATAAGGCCACTCTACTGGGAGACTGGGAGATATAGCAGCCCTACCTGATACATAGAAACAAATACAAGTAGTCAGCCAAAATGGAGAGGCACAGAAACATGTCCTAAATAAAAGAACAGAACAAAGCTCCAGAAAAAGAACTAAGTGAAATAGAAACAAGCAATCTATCAGATGCAGAGTTGACAACATGGTTATAAAGATGTTCAATGAACTTTAGGAATGAGCAGATGAATTCAGTGAGGACTTCAACAACGAGATAGAAAATATAAAAATGGAGATAGAAAACATAAAGAATCAGTCAGAAATGAAGAATAAAATAACTGAAATGAAGAATATCTTAGGAGGAATAAACAGCCAATTAGATGAAGAAGAGAATGGAATCAGTGATTTAGAAGATAAAGTAGCAGAAAACACCCAATTAGAACAGTAACAAGAAAAAAGAATACCAAAAAATGAGGAGAGTTTAAGGGGCCTCTGGAACAACATCAAGCAACCCAATATTTGCATCATCGGATTACCAGAAGAAGAAGAGAGAGCAAGGAATTGAAAATCTATCTTAAGAAATAATGATGGAAAAGTTCTCTAAACTGGCAAAGGAAATAGACATACAAGCCCAGGAAATGCAGAGTCCCAAACAAGATGAACTCAAAGAGGGCCACACCAAGACACTTCATAATGAAAATGCCAAGGATTAAAGATAGAGAGAATCTTGGATTACCAGAAGAAGACGAGAGAGCAAGGAATTGAAAATCTATCTTAAGAAATAATGATGGAAAAGTTCTCTAAACTGGCAAAGGAAATAGACATACAAGCCCAGGAAATGCAGAGTCCCAAACAAGATGAACTCAAAGAGGGCCACACCAAGACACTTCATAATGAAAATGCCAAGGATTAAAGATAGAGAGAATCTTAAAAGCAGCAAGAGAAAAGAAGTTAGTTACCTACAAGAGAGCTCTCATAAGACTGTCAGCTGATTTCTTAGCAGAAATTTTGCAGGCCAGAAGGGATTGGCATTCAAAGTGATGAAAAGCAAGGACCTACAACCAAGATTAATCTACCCAGCAAAGCTATTATTTAGAGTTGAAGGACTAACAAGAAAAAGCTGAAGTGCATCACCACCAAACTGATATTGCAAGAAATGTTAAAGGGACTTCTTTAAGAAGTAGAAAAACTACTTTCAAAATGTGAATAATAAAATGACAATAACTACATATCTATTAATAATTACTTCAAATGTAAATGGATTAAATGCTCCAAACAAAAAATAAGATGGATAAATGGATAAGAAAACAAGACCTTTACATATGCTGCCTATAGGAGACTCATTTCAGATCAAAAGACACACACAGACTGAAAGTAAAAGGATGGAAAAAGATATTTCATAAAAATAGAAACGAACAAATAAAAAAGCTGGGAGAGCAATACTTATATCAAGCAAAAATAGACTTTAAAACAAAGGCTATAAGAAAAGACAAAGAAGGACCCAGTAATTCTACTTATGGGTATTTATCCAAAGAAACCCAAAACACTACTTCAAAGGGACATGTGAATCCATATGTTTATTACAGCATTACTTACAATAGTCAAGATATGGAGGCAACCTGGGTGTCCATTATGGATAAATAGATAAAGAAGAGGTGGTACATATATACAATAGAACATCACTCAGCCATAAAAAAGAATAAAATCTTGCCATTTGTGACAACATGGATGGACTAAAGGCCAGATGAATTCACTTACATGCAGAATCTAAAAAACAAATTGGTAGTTACAAAATAGTCATGGAGATGTAAAGTATAGTATATAGTCAATAATATTGTAATAACTATGTATGATGTCAGATAGGTACTAGACTTATTGGGGTGATCACTTTGTAAGTTACATAAATGTCTAATCTCCGTGTTGTACACCTGAAACTAATATAATATTATATGCCAACTGTATTTGAAAAATAAAAATTTTTCAAAAATATAATGTCTCTGAATTTAACAGGTATGAATTAAATGGTAAATAAGGTAATCAAGCACATTTGTAATAGATCTCGGAAATACTTAACTGCTCAGAAGATCCTGGGGTACAAAATGTCATACACTCATCACTTGACTTTATAACTAACATGAACATTCAGTACTTAAAATATCAGAGCTCTTGTCTTCAAAGAGCTTATTCTTTGACCAAGTAGACAGACTGATGCTTTCTTGCATTAAGTGTTGTCCTAAAGGTCTGAAAAAGAAATATAGAAGTGCCAAAAAAACAGAGGTCTGGAGAAGTCTCCACAAAAAGATAAAATTTGAACCAAACAGTAAAAGATTTAATTAGGCAGACAGTTAGGGAAAGTGTTCAAATAGAGTAAAAGAAAGAGAAAAAAATATAAAAATTTGGGGAAGCAAATGGGCATGTTGACGGAAATGAGGACAGTTGGAATGGGGTCAGGAGCAGTGGAGGGACCACATTGTGAAGGTGTTAAATGGCACTTGAAGAAATTTGGAGAATTTTCTATAGCAATTAAGAGACAGACTAATTGATTTAAATAGGGGAATAACAAAATTCATGCATACCTTAAAAGATATTATTGGCAACAGTGTGAAGGAAGGAAGGATTGAAGAACACAAGAACTGGTCACCAGGAGACTATTTAGGGCATGATTGCTGTAGATTAAAAAGGCCATATGGCTTTAATTAGGTCAGTGGTGGTTCGAATAAAGAGAAGAGAGAATTGAAAAATTATTAAAAATGAACAATTTTTAAGACTCAGTAACTCATTAGATTACAAGGAAAAAGGATTTAAAGATGACATCAATGTTTATAGATTGAACAACTAGTTTATGGAGATGCTGTTAATCAAGACAGAGAATCCCTGTTAGAGATGGCTGGCTAATGGCAAGCTTACAAAGCACTATGATAACAACAGGTCACCAGTACTCCATCTCAGAGTTTTCAAGATAATGCCAGATTCAACATTGGTATTCTGTTGAAATTTGTGTAGAACTTTTATGAATTTATATAAATATACTTAGGCCCCAAATACTTTTTTTTTATTTCCTGTTAAAAGAAACTAGATGGTTAGAAAACTTTACTACCTACCGAGGATATACCTCAATTCAAGCAAACCCTGTATAATAAAATATAGGAGAATGGTCATTTATTTGAAAAATCTTTGTTTTATAAAAACCTTTACATGAGAATAACTTTAAAGAGTAAGCTCCCTTGATATGTTTTTTTAAGTATGATTTCACTTTTTAAAGTTATATTTCTTGAAATATATCTTTTACCTTAAATTATTTAGATTTTTTCTCTTCCTGTATAAGTATAATGTTATTTCCTCAATATTTTTAAAAGTCCTTATAATCTCTGTTAAAAGGGATTAGGAGGAAAGAAAGCTTGGGAAGGGGTTTTAAAACAAGAACACACTATGGATAAAGATTTTTTGTAATCTTCAGGAAAATAATCTTTGGAACAGTACACTCCATGGAAACCATACCTTTCTGATCAAAATAGATGCAGAATAAATAGACATTTTCCATTAAGATGACTTTACCAATTTAGAGAGCCATATGTCACAGCAAAGAGCAGTAAGAACTAGTTAAAAGACAGACTGGCCCTGGGTCACCCAGAGTAGACTCAGTGTAAGATACATTTTATGAATGTTGTATTTTAGCACAGTGTCACCTCCACCTTCAATGACCTGATGGACAGAGAATTCTGTGGTAGAATTTCAAAGGATAAAGTTTCATTTTTCTAAATCCAAGAAATCAGAAACATTTCTCAGTACAATTCCTTTTAGTCAATACATCAGTTATTATATGATTTTAAATGAAAGCATTTTAAATTTTTTCTTACTGCATAACTTTTTATAGTTAACTCTTTCATTTAAAAGAGGCAAAAGTGAGTGAAAATTCTGAGTATGTTTTACTAGCAGATTAAGTGTGATCTTCAGGCAAATCTCAATTACTTATGTTAAATGAATGTACTTAAAGGCAGAATAATAAATGGTCTAAAATAATTTTAATTACACTTTTATTAAAAATATTTATTATTCAACCTAGACATGTCTCAAGATTTTAAAATTCCTGTCAAAAAGTCAAGCAAATTTATAAACACTTGAATTAGGTAATAGAGGAAGGTTGCTCAGATCTCCCCCCAACTTTAAAATATACATGTTAGTATGTCCCCCTCATACTGCTCCATTATTTGCTATAATTACCTCTGTCAATATAAACTTTTTGTAAAGAAAATTCTAATGAATTTCTAATATTCTCAGAAATTAGTGTCTTCATACTCTGAATGCAAATGCCAGAAAACAAATCTACAACAATTGAGATGAAAGGGCAACAAAGCTTTATACTAAACTGGAGAGAACATGTGTTAAATGCAAAGCAAGAGTCATCTTCAATTATCATCCAAGAGGTGAACACCACATTCACCAGCTTAGATAACAGTCCAAGAGACACAAAATCTTAATGGTAGTTGTATGGGTTGGTGGTATCAGAAGGGCAAAAACTTCTTTGAAATGTGCTACTTAGGTGAATTGACAATGGCAAATCCTGAGCATAAGATAGAAATGGGAGTCAACAGTACCGGAGGAAATTAAAATCTGAAGAATTGCTTCCAGAAAAAAGCCTCATCTCCAGAGCTTAGGAAACAATGATTTGTGATCATTTAAAGAACTTTTGTAGTAAAATAAATAAAAAATCTTTGGAGATTGTTATACACAGAGGAGGAAAGGACTGAAGAAAAGGATAGCTCTATCAGAAATCTGAAAGATAGAGAATACCAAGTAGCTCAGTCATATATACAATTAAAAAGCCAAGCCATGCTTAGAGAAAATCTCCATTTGTCATTTGTGCAAAGCGTGCTAGAAAAACAAACTCTTTGTAGGTGTAAGTCTTGTGTCATTCCAGTACACATTGTAAAGCACGGACTCTAAGGCCTTAGACCTGGGAAGGCATTATTGAAGACAAGAGACCACAAGAACAGTTGTTTTGTTTCTAAAAGTCATGTATCCTTTAGATTTGTTTAAAATTCTGGAGAGCAGGAGATATTTATCTTTTACATTTTTTAAAGTTTTCCAGCATCTAGAATTATACAGTACTTACTGGCTGCTTGTTTAATGCTAATAATTAAACCAATAAGAAAAAGGTAAAAAAAAAAAAAAAAAGTGATGGGAACTGTAAGAACATTGTTTTCACTAAAATTACATTTATTTCCTTTCTGAGATCACTGTTAATACAACCCACCAAATGAGTAAGCCTAAAACAATCCTTAATGCATCCTAAAGAGATGAAAAAATTGCACTAGAAAGCAGCAAATGTTAACAAACGTTGAAGCACTTGTAAACAATGAATCAGGATATTCACAAAGAGGAGAAAATTCTGCTTTTAAACCTCTGGAAACATTCTACCAAATGCTTTGAGCCTACAGCATGGATAAGATGCAAGACAAGTGGTTCAAAAAAATCACATAATACATAACACTTTAATACCTGCAAACATCTACAATACATCCAATCCTTCTAACCTAAAAGCTAATCACTGAGGAATAATCAAATGCCAGTTACTGTTCTCAAGGTGTTCAACATTCACCCTGATGATTACCCAATAACCACAGGAAATACCAAGGGCTTTTGTTTTCGTGTTCGTAACATCTCACAATGTCTAATTCAGAGTTACTCTCCCTGCTCCCAGTGATTTTAGAACAAACCCAGACTAAATTGATTTACCGGGAAGATCAATCAGCAGATGTTCAGCAAGCAGAAAGTACAGTGTTCACTGGCCCATTTTGCTTGTGCAGAAAAAAGACTAAGACAGTGAACACAAAGCTGCTGATTTTAAACCTGAATTTTCAAAGATACTATCTGAAGAAACAGTCATTACTAAAGCTAAATTGCGAGTTTCATCTCTATGTCGAAAAAAATGTTTTTTTCCATTAACAATAAGAAAAAAAACTGGAAGGAAAAACATTATAAATGCAGGATAAATTATATGAAAATTTTATGGAAAAGCTAACTTATTCTTACTGTAAAGAGATTCACATCAATGGCAAATAAAAAGAAAAAAATAGAAAAGAAGTGAGATTGGCAACTTCTGGAAAAATTTCTGGTTTGAGGTCTACCAGAAATAGGCTTGAATGGAGAGCTTTCTAGTACTGGCCCTTTCTTTTTTTATTGCTTTGAATATATTTTTGGAAGGATATAGTACTTGGAGCTGTGACAGCCATCATTCAGTCATGAGGCAACAAGCCTAAGGAGACAAACACAATGCTGAAGATGGCCAAACAGGAAGATCAAATGAGCTGATTCTCTGATGAAATTGTTGAGCTTCTGTATCAATACAAAAAGCACTTACTCCAGTTATTTCTTTAATTAAATGTCTTATTTGCTTGGGCTCTTGAAAATTAGTCATTCTATGACTCTATGACTTATATCTGAAGATATTCTGATACAGTAATCAACATATGCAAAACTTTCATATTAATAACATAAATAGAAAAATGACAAAGTGAAATGTTTAAGTAAAATATCACATCAGTTATACAAACTGACTAGATTAAATAGACTAAATATACAGTTAATTTAAGGATGCAATAATCATAATTTATTCATTTAGCATATAATCTTTAACATTATTAGGCAACAAATTAGACAACGGAGATAAAAATGCTTAGAAACTGGGGAGAAGACAGACATTAAATAATCATGCTATTAAATGTGTAATTATAATCTGAGATTTTATATAACACATGTGTATTGAGTGCCTGCTCTGTGCCAGACTGTTCTGGCATTGGAGATATTCTAGTAAATAAGCTTTTCTTATGGAGCTTATAGTCTTGAGTATAGTGGGGAAAAAAGATAATAAAGTTTAAATAAAAAAGAAATCTCAGTCTCAGATAGTAATAAACACTGGATATATAGTAAAATAAATAAATAATAAAAGTAAATAGTTACCTTGGAAAGCATGGCCAGGAAATATCTGTTTAATAAGGTGGCATTTGAATGAGACCTGAAAATTCTAAGAAAGATTTGAAACCAGATGTTCTAAAGTAAATATAGATCATAAGATGAGGACAAGGTTGGCATATTTGAGGACTAGGAATAAGGCCAAGATTGTTGACACATTAAAAGACAGGAGAGAGTGGTAGGAAATGAGGACAGAGGGCCCAGATCCTATAGAAATGCAAAGGTCATAGAAAGGAGTAGACATTTTATTCTAACTATAAAGAGAAACCATTGGAAGATTTTAAGCAGATAATGACATAATAGAATTTGTGTTTTTAAGAGCTCACTTCAGCTGATATGTTGAGAATGAATTCTAGAGGGTCAAGGAGAGAACAAAGAGACACATTTGCACCACCCTAGACAAGGTAATACAACAAATGAAGATTGGTAGAGAAATTTGGGATAACTACGTCAATAGCTCCACCAAGTTGTGTATGTGTTTAAAAAGAAAGGATTAGAAAATGGAGACCCAAAGAAATTAAGCAATGTGTACAAGTCACGTGGTTAATACGTTGGAAACAATGTCAATTAACCATTGCAGTAAGGGAAAGTATCTGTCCCACAATTGAATCCTCCTCCTCTTCCTCTTCCAATACTTCCCACTGCAAATTTCTTCTGTCCTATGCAAACTCCCTTCTATCTCTCATCTCTGCAGAAGGCTTTGAATAGCAGTAGGTGAAAATCTTTAAAGACTGAGAAATAAAGAGAATGATCTCTTCCTCTCTGGTGATATATGTTAAAAATACAAACATATCTCAAAATTTCTTTTCTTTTGCTTATCAAACTTTTTTAAATTATCCTGTAATGAATATTTTACTTTTATGGTAAGAGAAAAAAACAGTATATGTTATAAAAATAGAGAAATAGGTCCTGGCAAAGTTCCAAGATATCTTTCTGACCAGTTTATTTAAATATCTTCTTCCTGGTATTAGTCGGTGACTAAACAACATGTTTGTTTGATTCTTTTAATGTGAGTCGTCTAATCAAAAAGATGGCTGAAGGTCATTTCACTGGGCAACATTTTTTTTAAATAAAAGATAAAGAGATTAAGGAAATGAATATTACCATTACTGATTTTTTAAATGGAATTCCAGGCAATATTCCAAGAAACCTCAGACTCTTCCAAAGAGTTTTAAATTCAATACCTATCCCTTATTGTCACCCCTACTATTAAGGCCCTCAATCATCAATTTTTCTAAGCTTGAGATCAAAAGCTAGAGAGATAAATTTCAAACATCATAAAAATTTATCAGCACCTTTGTTAAGAAATACTTTTTTTCCTCTCATTTACTCTTTCTCACATGGCTATTCTTTGGTTAGTTTATGCTAGCTACTTACCAATCATGTTTTCCATTGCAGCCATGGTTCATTACAGGAAAGCAAAAGAAGGCCACTGAAAAGGTGGTTGCAAAGAGTTTTCCCCAGGCTCTCCCTTGGGCTTCTCTCTACAAAGAACAGCTCTGAAAGTGTCCATGATCCATCAATATTTTCAACTATTCAGACCTGTTCCTTAACACAAATACCCCCCGATGCCCACTTTGAAAATAAAAAATATATGTATATATATATTTTATAGATAACAATCAGGGCATTTTATATATATATGAATACATATATATATATAATATATACATATATTAATTAAACAAGAAAGAAAAAAAGACATGTTTTAAATGAAACATGTTTTAAAACATTAAACAATATAACCAAGGATTAAGCAAGGTATAAGCTGGAAGGTAAAAAAGGGCTTGGAAGCACTCTGGGAAATAGATTCTTCTTTGAGGAGGGTGTTTAGGAGGCCAGGACATGACCTGTACTGCAGCATCCAGACCTAAGGCATCAAAACAAGCTTCCCTCTGTAAGGAGGAGTTCTAGCTCACCTCCTAGCTCATTTTATCTCTGACAATCCAGAATAAACAGTCTCCCACCCTTCAGCTGATTTCTCATAGAACTTTACAGGAGACATATTATCTCTTAAATTGCAATATAAAATAAATCTTTAGGAAATGCTTAAAGATGCCTATTTTTTTATGGCATACTCTTAGCATCTACTATTAAAAACTAGAATAAATATTCACTTGAATTAAATGCCCATTAACAAGAAAATAGGTAAAGTGTGGTATATCCATGTGATGGGGTATGTTGCCAATATTGACAGTGTGCTTCCCATATTTCTCATCTTCCTTTACCATTATTATCTATCCAGGCTCCCAATACGCATTTACTCCAACAGTCTGTACCTGCAACTTTATCAGAAGGCTGCCCTAAAGAGGGTTGGTACCCACCTTACCTGTAGGCAAAAGAGTTGGAAAGCAGCTTGTAACTCACATCCCCCCAGGGACAGCCTTGGACTGCTAACTGGCAGGGGCAGAGGTATAAAAACTCCCGCCTCATGTCTCTGATCTGGATAACACTGGAAGGAAATACAAAAAGGAATGCATGAAAATTATAAATACCAAATTCATAGTATGAGATAGCAGAAGTGGGAGTCAGGGATAGGAATGAGATCTGAAAGACGAAGTCTGAGGCTCCAACTGTATTAAAGCCAAGTTGTGGATATATGCATGATCCGTGTATTAATCTTTATATGTCTTTTTTGTATGAAACATTTTATAATAACTTTAAAGAATTTTTAGAAAGATTGACAAGTTAATGACCACATGATTTTCATTAGACTTAATACATATATTGGCATATTAAAGGTGATAAAAAGATCCAGCATTCCCACATTTGTCTTTCAAAGAAGGCACATCTACCCAAAGCCAGAGCTAAAAGACTAGAGGTCTTTAAAACAAAATAATATAACCACCTAATTTTCCACCTTTCCCACTGACCCCACTTTTCCTATTTTTTCCGATTTTATCGAGAAATAATTGACATATATCACTGCATAAGTTTAAGGCATACAGCATGATGGTTTGATTTACATATATTGTGAAATGTTTACCACAGTAGGTTTAGCTAACATCCATTTTCTCACATAGATACAATGAAAAAAATAAAGAATGAAAAAAAGGAAAAAATTTTCGTTGTGATAAGAACTCTTAGGATTTACTCTCTTTACAACTTTCCTGTATATTATACAGCAGTGTGAGCTATAGTCATCATTACATCCCTAGTACTTACTTATCTTATGACTGGAATTTTGTACCTTTCTCCTTCCCCCCACCTTCCATCTCTAGTAACCACAAGTTTGACCTCTTTCTCTATGAGTTTGGTTTATTTTTGTATTGTTTTGTTTTTAAGAATCCACATTTGAGTGAGATTATACAGTATTTGTCTTTCTCTGTCTGACTTATTTCACTTGGCATATGCCTTTAAGGTCCATCCATATCTCACAACTTCTTTATCCTTTCATCTGATGGACACTTAGGTTGTTTCCATGTCTTGAATGTTGGAAATAATGCTGTTGTGAACATGGGGATGCATATATCTTTTTGAGTTAGTGTTTTTATTTCCTTTGGTTACATTCCCAGAAGTGAAATTACTGGATCATATGATAGTTCTAGTTTTAATTTTTTTAGTATCTTCCATACTGTTTTCTATAGTAGCTGTACCAAATTACAATCCCACCAATATTGCTCAAGGGTTCTCTTTTCTCCACATCTGTGCTAGCAATTATCTCTTGTCTTTTTTATTATGGTCATTCTAACAGATGTGAGATGGTATCTCATTCTTGTTTAAATTGGCATTTCCCTAATGACTAGTGATGTTGAGCATCTTTTCATGCACCTGTTGGCCTTTTATATATCTTCTTTGGAGAAATGTCTATTCAAGTCCTTTGCCAATATTTTAATTGGGTTGTTTTTTGCAATCGAATTGTATGAGGTATATATTTTGAATATTAACCATTTATTAGATATATGGCTTATAAATATTCTTTCTCATCTGTAGGTTTTCTTTTGACTGTGTTGATAGTTTCTTTTGCTGTGCAGAAGCTTTTTATTTTGAGGTAGTCCTAGTTATTTATTTTTTATTTTGTTGCTTGTGCTTTGGATGTCATATTCAGAAAGGCATTACCAAGACCCATGTCAAAGAGCTGTATTCCTATGTTTTCTTCTAGAAATTCCCTGGTTTCAGGTCTTACTTTTAAGTGTCTGATCCATTTGAGTTAATAAGATAAGGGTCTAGTTTTATTCTTTTACATATGACTATCCAATTATCCCAATACCATTTTTTGAAGAAATTCTCTTTTCTCAGTTGAATATGCTTGGCTCTCTTGTCAAGTATTAGTTGAACATATATGTTTAGGTTTATTTCTAGGAGCTTGGTTCTGTTCCATTGGTTTATTTGTTTGTTTTTATGCTAGTACCATACTGTTTTGATGACTATAGTTTGAGTATGGCTTGAAATTGGGAAGTGTGTAATGCTTCCTACTTTGTTCTTCTTTGTCAGGGTTTCTTTGGCTATTTGGGATCTTTTGTGGATCCATACCAATTTTAGTACTATTTTTCTGCTTCTGTAAAAAATGCCATTGGAATTTTGACAGAGATTGCATTGAATCTATAGATGGCTTTTAGTAGTATTGACATTTTAAAAATATTAATTCTTCTAATCCATGAACATGAGATAGCTTTCCATTTATTTGTCTTCTGTTTCTTTCATCAGTGTCTTATAATTTTCAGAGTAGAGATTTTTCTTCTCCTTGGTTAAATTTATTCCTAAGTATTTTATCATTTGTGAAGCTGCTGTAAATGGGATTGATTTCTTTATTTCATTTTTGGAAAATTTATTATTAGTGTATCAAAACGCTACTGGTTAATATATGTTAATTTTGTATTCTTCAACTTTATTGAATTCATTGATTTGATCTAACAGATTTTTGCTTGAGTCTTTAGGATTTTATGTGCAAAATCATGTCATCTGCAAATAAAGACAATTTTACTTCTTTTCCAATTCAGGGCTTTTCTTTGTTGGGGGATTTTTGATTACTAATTCAATCTCCTTAGTGGTAATTGGTCTATTCAGATCTATTTCTTCTTAATTCCGTCTTGGTAAGTTATATGCTTCTAAGAACTTTTGTCCATTTCTTCTCGGTTGTCCAGTTTATTGGTATACAGTTGTTCATAGCAGGTGTGGAGAGCAGACCAACTAGCTAACCAATGTTTTATCCTCCAGGTTACTGATAGTTTCTTCTACATAGTCAAATCACTTTTGAAACTCTCTATAGAATTCTTCAGTTCAGTTACTATATTTTTCAACTCTAGGATTTCTGCCTGGTTGTGGTTTGTTTGTTTGCTTGCTTGATGGTTTCTATTTCTTTATCAAACTTCTCAATTTTTTCATGCATTTTTTTCCTAATTTTATTTAATTGTGTGTGTTCTTATAGTTTACTAAACTTCCTTTAGAGAATTATTCTGAATTCTGTCTAACAGTTCATAGAACTCCATTTCTTTTGAATCAGTCATTGGAACTTTATTGATTTTTATTGATAGTGTCATATTTACCTCATTTTTCATGATCTTTCATTCCTTACACTGGTATCTTCACATTTGAGTAATTAGGCTTCTCTTTCAAATTTTTACAGGTTTGCTATGGCTGGCAAAGATGCATCTTCACCAGTCAGTTCGGCTTGGGTTTCTAGGTATATCTGCTGGTAATATCCTTGAGTAGGTTGGGCCTACTGTTTTGGTCTATTTTAGGGCAAGGCAACTGTTTGAGCTCTGAGAATGGATGGGGGGATGCCACTGGTTGGAAACAAAATTTGGATAGGACTGCTAGCTTTGTTCCCTACCCAAATGAGACTATAGAATGGACTACACCAGTTGCCTTGATTCCCTGGTCAGGTTAATTAGCTGGTCGGGACTGAGTACTACACATTTAGTAGTAGATGAAGCAATGAATTAGCCTCCCTGCCCTGGCATGGTAGTAGGATGGGTCCCAGTGCCTGTATAAATTGTAGTTTGGGGACCCAAATCAGGCCATAGCGTGCACTGAATTTCCTGGTCTGGTGAGGCCACCAATTTTGCTCTGTAGACAGGGAATGCCATGGCTGTGCTCTCTGTTTAAGTGCCACCGTGAATAGGGCTGTTGAATGGGCTATGCAGCTTTCTGTGTGCCGTGGTTAGGTTCTTTGGTAGGGTAGGATGAATGATGTATTCAAAATGAGCAGGGCTGCAGATTAAATTCCCTGCCCGGGGACAGCAGGAAAAGCAGCTCTAAAGCTGGTGAAAATCTTTGTTGTCTTAACTCAAAGACTGTGGGTTTGAGCCCTACAGATTCCTCGACAATCCCTATAGTGTGAAGTCAGAGTAGGGGCTCCCACAAAGAGACCCACGACGCTGAGGATGGCTAGTTGTCCCCCCAGGTTCCCTTTTCCCACCAGAGTAAACAGAGGAAACTTCTCCAAGTGGTACAATGTTGCCATTGAGGACCATGCAGCCACTTCTCTTACCATGCAGTCTTTCTTAGTCTCTGTGGTGCAGATGTGGACTTCGGCTCTACCCCAGTGTTCTAGAATTCTCTCAGTGGTGCTTGTTCTTGAAAGTTGTTAGATGTTCTTCTTGTGAGTGAAAGCAAAGTCAGAAACAACCTATGTCGCCATCCTGGTAATGTCACTCTCCACTTTTCCTAGTCTTGATGTAGTTCATCAACGCACATACCTCTCCACGTTATTTTTCCTCACATGTCTTCCCACCCTTATCCCATAGCCATTTCAAGAATGCACATCATTGCCTGGAATCATCTGTGCCTTTCATCTTCAACCTCGTGAACCCTGGGTAACATACATTTCCCCTTTTGCTTAGTTCTGTTTCCAGGCTTCTAAATGTTGCTATTTATATGACAAAACTTTGTCGATAGTATTCTCTACTTTTACAATAGAACAACTGTTTGTAGGTACTTTGAGGATAGAGACTATGTCTTCACTGTTATTTCTCTCCCTGTATTAGTTAACTAGGGCTGACATAACAAAATATTACAAACTATGTGGCTTAAACACAGTTCTGGAGGCTAGAAGTCTGAGATCAAGGACTCTACAAAGTTAGTTCCTTCTAAGGGCTGAGAGGGAGAAAATGTTTCATGTCGCTCTCCTAGTTTCTGGTGATTTGCTGGCAATCACTGGTGTTTCTTGACTTGCAGAAACGTTATCCCTATTTCTGCTTTCATGTTCACATGGCATTCTCCTTGAGTGCATGTCTAAGTGTCCAAATTTCCTCTTTTAATATAAACACCAACCGTATGAGATTAGGAGCCTACCTTACTCCAGTATAATGTCACCTTAACTAATTATATCTACAACAGCCCTATTTCCAAGTAGGTTCATATTCTGAGATACATGGGGTCAGAACTTCAACATTGGAATTTTGGGGAGACGCAATTTAACCCGTAACAATCCCCTATGTCTGAGATCAGAAGCAATGAGAGGTTATCTTTTCTTCAACTGAAAACAGCTCTCTTCTCTTTCAGCTAGAGTCTTTTACTTCAATGAGTGTTTTGCTGGCATAAGCAATCTTCCAACTAGTTTGCCTTTTAAGTATTTTCTTACCTACCTCTTTCCATTAAACAGGACAGTATCTTTTTTCCACACAATATAGCCTTGGAACACTATGATATTAGTTTCCCTAATGGGTTCTTCTGACTTACAAATGTCAGGTTTATTTTGGCTTGCATATGAAGTTTGATTGCATGCATTCATAATTGAGTTTCCCTTTTGATTTATTAATCAGAACTATCATATCTCAAAATGATAATTAGCTGGCAACTTGTGGCAAACATATACGAAGTTATTTATAGATATCTCCCACTTTCTCTCTGCATGTTAACATTGTCTAATAAATCATATATCTATAAAAGTGACCAAATACCCAGACTAAACATCTTCTTTTTATTGAAAGTGTAACATTTTAGAGTAACATTCTTAAACATTCAAAATGTCTATGGTTTAATTAATCTGCTGCTACAGAATTTGACTCTTTACTATTTTGAAATGACCTTATAGGTATTTTCATCCTTCAACATGGAAGGGTGTTGGAATCACCAAGACTAAGAGTCACCAAATTCCTCTCCTAATTAGAGTTTGTTTTTTTTTACATTTGTGTTGAAAACTGGTCTATGCTAATGGATCATGATAACCCATAAAGTCTATTTAGTAATAGATAGCTATACCAACCAAAACACTCGAGGTGCCTGAAAATGAGCAAACACAAGAACTTGCTTCAAGTTAAAATTAGAGCAAATCAGAACAATTCTGCCTCATGTATTGACATTTGTCATACAAACATTTATTAACAAATAGGTACAGGACATTCACATAATCTGTTCTGTGTCCCAACTCTCTATTCTTTTAGAGGATTCCTAAACATGTTGCCTGACAAAATATCATTCAAAGAAGGTTAAATAATACCCCAAGGCCGAGATTCTTTAGCCTTATAGGCCGGGCAATCAGATATCTTCAGATTCATTGTCTAAAGCACCTAGGGATTATTGAGAAATCAGAATCCATCTCTCAGGTGACAGGATAGCTACAGGCTTCTCTGAATTTCTAACTCTGACTATTCAAGAAGAGGAAATTATCCCTAAAATATTTTAGCCAGTCCACATATTTGAATGCCACTAATTTCACCAATGAGGGCCCACTTCTAATACTCATTATGCTGGTTAGCAACCCACCAATTTAACCAGTGGAATTCCTTTTCCTGGTGTTCATTACGCTAATTATTAAAGCTTCTGGTATAGATTCACTAAAAAATAGCTAAATCAGCCCCCTCTGAAGTTTGGGCTTCTTTGGAGAATGCTAGTGAGCTATCACTGAACTGTGAGATCCCAATAACTGCTCACATCTAAAGTGTAACAAAAACTAACTGTAATTTATAGTAAACTGCAGACATCATAGCATTATAGCAAATCTCTAAGTTACAAAGATCTTTTATGATACCATTATTCTATTATCTATCCTCCTCTTTTTCTTTTTCTTTATTCCCACACTCTCCTTTATGATAATAAGCATTCTCTTTGTGCTTCTCTTTCTTCAGTTTGTAGGTCAGTTTATCTGATTTCCTCCCTTATGCCTTCTAGGAAATAAACATTTTCAGCCACTATCTCCATTCATATTTTTACCAAGAGAAGTCCCTAGACCACCTGCTTCAGAATCATCTGAGCAGAAACTGAAAAACACAGATTCCTGATGAGTACCTCTGAGGTTCATCTAGAAATCTGCAATTTTAACAGGCATGTCCCTCCTCATAATTCTCATAAACACTGAAGTTTGAAAACACATTCTATTCCAGTCAAGTAGTTAGATCCATATTAAACATAAACTTTGTGCAGATTGGTTTTATTTGGTATTTTTACTTGGTGCATCTTCTTTATCAGCACATTGTGGAACCTTCATAAATATTTAATGTAAAGCAAACTTTCAATTATTCAGGTGTGAATTAACTAGCTGGTGGGTTATCCAGGCTCTCAGTTTCTTCTGCCTTCTCCTTAATGCCATTTGGCTATTTTTCTGGGGAACAAATCACTCATTTGTTGCAAATTTTTAGCAAGTTTGATGAAAGACCCAGTTTTAAAGCATATTGAAGTGTAGTTGAAGGATTTTCTGTGTAGTAAATATCCTACTCAAAAGGACCATCCCTTTTATATATGAAGAGCTAACTGTAATATCCACCAATCGAGACCAAAAAAAAACCTGACTTTACCCATTTACTGAGAATTAAAATACTTCATAATTAGCTTTATAAGTTATATATTGCTAAACAATTACATAAAACACCACAAATACATCTAGGTTATTGAGTAATTAAACATAAGGTAAAAAATATTATTTCCCACAAGAGTTTAAAAATGTCATTGACTGGTATCCTAAGCCAAAATTGGGAAGAAATTAAACAAAAAGGAACAAAAGCAACTTTTTCTTCTTAGATGCATTCACACAAATACACTAGACCAACAAAATATTTGGCTATCTCTAGTACCCAGGTAAAAAAGATTTTCCTACTTCGCTACTTTTTCTATCTCTTTTGCCATCTTTCTTTCCATAAAGTTTTCTCAACTCTCCTAAGACTTTATTGCCATGTGATATGATTACAATCATATCAAGTTTTTGAACTTTTCTTTCCCAGTGGTAGATCCTTGTATATCTGCAACTGTCTGGTCACGCAACAAACAAGGCCTGGATCATTCACTTTCAAGTAATTTAAAGACAGCTCAACATAGGGATTCATAAGAAAAAAAAAAAAAAAGCAGAAAAAAGAAAAAAAACTTTTTGATTTGAACAATATATAATACCTTACTGAACTTTTAGCATTTGGCATCCTCACTCCACTCTAGTATATTCACTATTACAGAGGTCCTTTGTGAACCATCGCTGCCACCATCACACACAAACTTCTATTTCTCTCTTCAAAACAAATATTGTGAAAAATTCTCTAATGACAGCCACTGTTCATCTACTCAGGATTCCTAGAGCTTCCACAAATAAGAGTTTCACTCATCAGATCTAAGAGCTACAGGATGGTGAAGGACCTCTAACACCCACATTTGAATTATCATAGAGAACCTTCTAGAATCTAGAGAGTCTATATTACCATCCTTAGTGGTCCCTATGTGATATCAACTCAGTCACTGACCATACATTTTTTACTATATCACCCAAAGTCTCACTTTTCCATGTGTAAAAATATAAATGATACCAGTTATGTGGTTCATTCTAAACTTGGCCAGTCTATATCACAAATAGCTTCCTGTGAACAGAAAGCTGGCTGAGACCAAGAGACATAGGGTTTAAGAACAAGTTCACAAATAGCACTCTGTTCAATCATCACCTGCCCCTCTCTCAATTCTATCATCTAAGAAGGCTGGGGCAAGCAAGGTTAAGGTAGTGGTGAGAAAGAGAATAATGACAGATGACATTTGGACTTCCATATATATTTATAGAGAAGAAGCAGGTGAGATGAATTTTATACAGTCACTGTAATACTTTCTTTAAAAGTCTATTGTTGCAACCTGAGAGCAATGTGTGGGAAAGTATGGATTTACAAAAGTTTATTCGATTGGATTATGCAAGTGGCATAGTCCTTGATGGAAGTCAAATATAATATGCTTAATTCACACATTGCCTTATTATTCTTTAATAGCAAGTCTCCTTGCTGTAATTTAGGTATTGTTTGCATGGAAGATAGTACTTTAAAATGCCTTTGACTTTGGATAGACTCAGGCCAAACTGATTTAATGCTTTTTTCTTTTTTTTTAAGTGCCCTTTGTAAGCAAGAATTGTTAAGAAACTACTGCAGGAGTCCTGGGGCAAAAGATGAAATCCTAGCATAAATTTTCAATGTCAAAAGTTTTTAAAGTAGGAATAGAAGCTATGATTTTGGCAATTTTCTACCCAAAAGGCTTAACCTCCTTCCCTGTGCACATTACAAAGCTGTTTAGATTCTCATTTCAGTTGGAATATCTTTGACTGCTCCACTGTGGCTGCCGAGAACTTGATTTAGGATACACTATGAACTATTGGATTATGCAGTCCATCATTGTTCCTGAAAGGATGATCATTTTGTGCTTTCCAGATGAAAAATAGAAAACCTTCAAAAAAATCTAGTTAAATCCCAATTAAATTTAGACCCAAAATTGTATTGTTCCTTTCTGGCCAAAGGGACTAAATTGTATAATAAGTCTTTTTCAATTCCAGTTTCAAGTTCTGGTTCTTACCTATTAAATCACCTGAAGTGCTTTTACAGGTCTATCAAATAATACTCCAACTTCCAACTCTAAAGAATGCTACTTTCTGCTGCATATTTCTTGCCTTTATAATGATAATCCCATGTTTTTCTCCCTGCATTTCCTCCCCAAATAATGTTTTTCTATGACCAGTCCTTTTTCCAAACTATTCTTATTTCCTCAAATTAGGTAGTTTCGTTAGCTTTCAAGTACAGGGATTTGTTTACTATAATTCTTTTTTACATATTGGGGGTGTAGTTAGGGGAAGTTTAGGTAGAAGAGAAGAATTGTACTGTCAATGAAAACAGTGATAGTCACATGGAGGCAAATAGCCAAATGCATGGAGGAAATATACTGTTGTATTCCTAGCCTATTGTTTTTTAGTTTTAAAAGAAAGTAGTAAGGAAGGAAGGAGAAAGAGAGAATGAAAAAAGCAAGAGAGATGGAGGAAAAAAGGAGAGGAAGAAGGTGTCTCTATAGGAGGGAATGGGGAAGGGAGGGAGGGAAATAACTTTGACCCTGTGGAATGAGTCCTCCGCGAATGCTGATAAGATTGACTTCATTGTTGCCACTTTGCATAAGCAACTATCCTCAGGATCATGTGAGAGCAGAAACTTATTCCTTGCTCTAAAAAACCTAAGTATATATCCTTAAAACTGATTTTGCCAAAATGGATTTTTCATATTGAAACCTCAGCTTTGATGCATTCACATTCCAAAGTGAAAATGATCTGGGTAGTGAGAAGGAAATAGAAACTTCACCAGGTAAAACTTCACCCTACCTCATAGTAGAAGTATGTAGAACTGAGTCTCTGTAAATCGAATGCTTGTACTGACCATAAATAAAGTCCTTAGAGAGACTGGCTATTAACAGAACCCTGTGTTTTTCAAAAGAATTCTCTTTTTAAATGGAGAAACCTCTTCAAAGATTAATTATCCTCATACCACTTCCCCAACACTAGTTTCCATTGCTTTTCTTTAAAGTCAGAGTTGTATGTTTTTGGTTTACGGAAACCCATTTCAGAGATAACCTTTTAATAACTTCAATGTGAAAATGCTTGAGGGAAGAGGAAAAACTTAAAGACAAGAAGAGGGAGAAAGAAAAAGAGAGAAACAATTGGCATGAATATTCCTCCAAATTTCAGACATAGGTCAGGAGAGGAGAGGAGATAAAACTATTGTTTTGAATGGACAACATTCCTATCCACTTTTCACTGATGTAAGATGAGCTAAATTAGGAGCTATTGGAACATGATGCTCCTGTGTGATTATCCAGCCCAGTGCTGGCATGTATAGCCAGCACCCTAACTTAATCTGGTAGAAGATAGGTTGAGATCAGGGTGAGGCTATTAGCCCCACTCTAGGTCATAGGTAAGGATGGGTTTGCTATAGTTTGAGGACGTCAAGACAAGTTTTCCCAAGAAAAGTTCTCCTAATCAGAGTGAACCTCGTTCCATAGACTGGACCCATTGATCAGGTCCATCTTTTTCAGAATCTGTTTGCTCAGGACTTGAGGCACTTCTGAGTGCCCTGAGAAGCAAAAAGGCTTATGTCCCAGCATGACAGGCCAAGGACATCATAGCCAATGTTAACCTGACATGTATCTAACTGGTCCAACAAAACACCTCTTGCTTCCTGCAATAATTTTTAAAATTATAACTTTGTCTACTAGTAACGAGAATATATTTTACCCTTGATTTTGATGATATAACTTATGTAATAGGGTTTAAAAGCTTTCCCAGAAGTCTTTTTAAAATATTCCAAAGGAAAACGGCATTTTGTAAGAAAAAGCTATACTTAAAATGATGTGTATGCAGAAAAGCAGAGAGAAACCTAAAAGCTAAGCACAACACTGTAACAAGAAAAATAAAAACTTGGATGATTAGGTAGTGATTCATTGCTCAAACAATAATGTCTATGTGAGTGGTAATGGAAGCATATTAACAGTGCTGTGTTTCTTTTCTAAGTACCTAGAACTGCATTTCCAACCAAGTGCACATATTGTCTAAATTCTACTACCCACCTAAGGATTTTAATAAGGCTACATTGATTCATACCGTCCTGCTTACTAATGCTGCATAACACACTCTGGCAAGAACAGTTGCAATGTACTTCTTTTCAGCAATTTGGTTTTATCTGAACTGAGCATGCAGTTTTTAAGAATATTTGGGCATTTCTTGCTGTACAAAACAATTTTCCTTTTTAGGCAATAAAGTAAGTTACCTAATCATTTTATTAATTAATAGACCTATATTCTGCATTTTAAACCTAAAGAGGATGAAAACAAATTTTCAATAGACAGGACCAGCTTCTGTCAGTTTCTGCTAATGTTATAGCCCTTATGACTTGGAGGAATCAGGAAAATTTAATTACTGAGTTTGAATCAAGTCCTTGAAAAGTACAGTACAATGGCTTATGCTTATTGCAACCACTTTAGGAAATGGTTATTTGAGTCTAATAACTGACTGATTCAATTAAAAGGAGACAGGAAAACGATTTACTGAAGCGGGCACCCTGTTTGTTATTCACTGCTGTCACCTAAAGCACATTTCTGAAACCACAAATTTGTAAGCCAGTGGTCCTTCATCTTTCCAAATCTACTTGAAGGGCATTGCACAACCCAGTTTTTTACTCACTTCATTAGGAACTTTCAGCCAGGAGGTGGGGTGTGCAGGAATTTGGGGTAAGATTACATTAGCAAGTAGAACCTTGCAAGATTCTAATATATCAAGATACACAACCATATGGGGATTCTTGTTTCCAATCAGATAAAAATCACATTTCTGCGGCTTGTGCTTTGCAGGAGACAAACTAAGGCATAGCAGTACACTGCTATTCATTTAATTCACAAGAACAGCAGAAAGCAATCAGAGACCTGCTTCAATTCTAGTTTTATGGTTAAACAAAACCCTCAGATGCTGGATGAGAAGTTTAAAGAGCAACAAAGACACAATGGAAAGTGACATTCAAAGAATCTACTTAGCATCATTCTTGTTTTGGACCCTAGAAAACCAAAACGTCATCAGGAGGTTTGAAATTTAACTTTGAAATTCCTTTTATGATACATAGGGTGATAACCTTATCAGAAACATTCATTCTCTATAATCTCTGAATATGTATTTATACACCTTATAAGAACAGAACCTAATTTATTCCATCAGATTTTTTAATTGAACTTCAGGAATGCTTTACATAGATAAATTGAATCTTACATCAAAAATAGACTTTTATTATAATGGATGGCAGCCTGTAGTCTTTTAACTTAAAAGGAAAAAAGAATTATTGCCTTCTCTAAATTCTAATATGTATTCAGGAGTATTAAAACTGGAGGTGATTAAAAGCGAACCAATTCTGGATATATTCTTAAGGTAGAGCCAACAGCATTCCTGTTACACTGGATATGAAAAAAAAAAAATAAAGAAAGGTATAAAGGAAAACTCCAAGGCTTCTTAAGAACCTAAAAGGAAGAAATACACAGAGGAGCAGTTAGAGGAGGAAAAAATTGCTTGATTTTGGATATGTTAAATTTGACGTACCAATTAGATATCCAAGTGAAGGTGTTGGGCCGAAAGGTGTTTAAGATAATATATAAGGCTAGAATTCAGGAAAGATGTCCAGGCTAGGAATATAAATTTGGGAGTCACTGGCATATGAGAGGTTTTTAAAGCCATGAGAATGGATGGTATTTTCAGGAAATAATAAGAATCCTGAGGCACTCTGAGCTGAGAGGTTAAGAAGAAGATGAGGAGAATAAGGAGGATACTGAAAAGGGAATAATCATCAAGAAAAGTGAAAAATTAGTGGTGTACTGGGATCCACGTAAGAAAAGTATTTCAAGAAGTAAAGAATTATCAGGAAAATGAGGACTGAGAACTAGCCATTGGATTTAACAACATGGAGTCATTGGTGTCTTTGAAAAGGTAGTATCAGTGAAGCGGTAGAGGCAAAGTTTTTATTGGAATGGTTTTAAAGGAAAACGAGGGTGGAAACACTGAAGCCAAGAAGTATAGATAATTCTTTCGAAGTTTTGCTATGGAGGGAAACTGAGAAATGAGACACTGGGTAGAAGAAAAATGGAGATCGATAGAACTTTTTAAGGATGATTGTGGAAAGGAAAAATAGATGATGTGGGAGAAAAGGTTAGATTTCCTGGAACTATATCCTTGAGTAGACAAGAGGGACTAGAATGTAATGCACAAGAGGAATGACTGGCTTTAGATGGCTGTACAAACTGTTTATCTCCCATATTGGAAAGAAAACAGATTACATGTGTCTAAATGTGGTCATGCCAATTTGTTGAAGCTCTCTTCAGGTAGCTACTTTCTCAGTCATGTTGGAAATCTACTCAGCTAAAATAGAGGATAAAGAAGGAGGTATTGTCAGTTTAAGAAGAAAGGATAAGATATGGGATAATCATCTAGAGGAGTAGGAAAACAAATTATCTAGGGTTTTGCCATCCAGTGGGGCAACCACTAGCCACAAGTATCTATTGAACATTGAAATGTGACTTGTGTGACTAAGGAGAAGAATTTTTAGTTGTATTTAATTCTAATTATTTTAAATTTTATTTAAAAAATTATGTTCATTCCATTCTTTTGAAAACTTTTAAGAAAGCTTGAGTATGTAACTCTATAGCTTCAGTTATAAATTTTATGAAATTTAAATACAGATGAAGCATTTTGTATAATGAAAGTTTAGCATCCAAATTAAGAAGTGCTTTATGTGTCAAATGCACTCAAGATTTCATAGGACGAAAAAAGTTTAAAAGCTCATTAACATTTTTATATTGATTGCATATTGAAATGAAATATTTTTAAAAATTACATTAAGTAAAATATATTGATATTCATTTAAGCTTTTTATTCTATTTTTAATATTCCTTCTAGAAAATTTTAAATTATGCATATGGTTCACATATTTTTATTTAAAAATGTGAACTAAGAAAAATGAAATTGATATCAGGGCAATCTTGAAGGCTCACTTGAAGTTAGCGGTCATGAATTTAAAGTGAAACCAGTCATCAAGTTTGTATGATTTTCTCCAACAATGGTCAATGGTATGTGTATATGAGGTGGAAAGTAGGCAAACAGTTGGATTTAAGCAGGGTTGGGCTCTTGGCAAACATGACAAAGCAGAAGAAGGTCAAAGTGTTTTCAAGGGAATTATTAAACTATGAAATTTAAGCTAAGTGGTGAAATAAGGACATGAAATGGTTAAGAGAAATTAAAAATAGTAGGATCAATGGATTCCTGGACTTGGTGGATTTGATGGATTATTGGAGACAAGCTACTGGAGGAATGAGAAAGATAAGACATGGTGGTTAGAGTGTGGGCTGCTTGAAATTGAGATTATATAGGTGGTGTAGTTTTGGTAATAACAAGATCTAGAGTGTGATCATAGGGGTGAATCACTGATATAAAGTGAAGAAGAAGGGGAATTAAAAGAACTGAGAAGCCACGAATTAAATTACATGGATAAATGAAAGCAATAATAATTAAGAAAGGAATAGTATTGGAGAGAGGGGTTATAATCCGGAAGCAAAAGTTTTCAAGAAATGAGGGAGATGATTTGGGGTCTTGATAGATTGCTACAACAAAGAGGGCGGTGAATGGAAAGTATTGTGACTTAAGGTCCCAGGTGGAAGTTTTGAGGTAAAATGAGGGAAATGTCTATCTCAGCACAGTGACATATGGCATATAAGACTAGAAAATTAGCCATGACATGAAAGTTATACAGAGGATGATGTATTCTCAAGCAAAATTCCTTTTTAGTTAACAAAAAATGGATGAAACATCAGAGAAGGGACTGAGGATGGGCCATGAGGCCCAGAGGGCACAGTGGAAGGAAGGCTTTCAGAGTCGAAGACCAGAATGTAAGAGTTAAGGGTTGACCAGTGAGACTAGTGTTTTCCACGGCAAATGACAGAGAAGCATTAAAGGGAAAATGAGATTGGTCTTGTGGTTCTCACAGCAGATTGTGGAGGTAAAACTGTGAATATTAGGGGTATCTGGAGCCTGCCTTCGCTCCTGCTATGGAGGTAAAGAATCCCAGAAAATTATTTTAATCGCTCCTTTACAACTTCTGGCCCTGAAAGCTTAGCATTTAAACCAAGATAAGTAAAATCTTCCCTCTATGAACATGCCACAGAATCCCTTCTGTTTATGTTCAAGACAAGATGAAGGTAAAAACCAAAATAGCTAAGGTTATTTATGTTTTTGTTCATTTCTCTCAGAACTCTTAATAGTTTTGCTTTACATATTTTAGTGTTAGGTATTTTATATACAAAATTTTATAACTATTATTTTCATTCTTTTTGATATGAACAGTACAAACCTTGATCTCAGTTTTGTTTTGGTTGACCTAAAATATTTTTATACATTCTTTTATATTTAACCTTAGTGGATATTTTGTTTCAGATATATGTCTTGCAAATAACATTCATGAGCATGTAACTTTTATCTCTCTTGTACCACCACTTTTAGCAATTAATCTGGAATCTATTTAATTCCTTTTCTCATCTCAGTGGAAATTTGGAATGTGAAGGGCTTAGTCACACAACACTCAGTGAGGTGGTTTCCCTGAACTACGAGATAATCATGAAACTAGGTGTGGTAGTATACATACTTTATTGGTTCCCCCAAAAACCTAAACCAATAAATTGCTGCTTCTAATATGTGAAATGCATTCTGTGGTACTGTTAGGCATGATAAACAATGTTGGTGGAAGCTGTTTAAAAGTAACACTAAGTATTTCACACCTGATTAATGTACTATAATATGGCATATGCTTAATGAAAGAATCATTAACTGGAATATAATTAGATGTTTAATTCTAGTCAATCATTTGCTTTTAAATATACCTAAGAGTAAATAACCTTAGCTATTTTGGTTTTTACCTTCATCTTGTCTTGAACATAAACAGAAGGGATTCTGTGGAATGTTCAGAGAGGTATCAGACACCCTCAAAATTCTAAACCATCTCTCTTTGAGAAATGCTTCCATAGGACACCCTAGAGAAAATCTGTTCTCAAGTAATTTTGAGATCTGTATTTCTCTGTCACTTATTCACCAAGGCACTTGACTTATTAAAGTCTCTTGGAAGCCTCAATGTTGAGACACCTTTTTAACCCTTTGTGTCCCATAATTATTTAACCACACAATCTTTTGCTTGCCTTACACTGGTAATTTATTTTCAGCATAACCTATTTTGAGAAATGCTGCTTCATGATGTTATGTTTTAAAATGGTTGGAGGAGTCACTTTGACTTTTTAAAGTTACACTTGATTACAGAGCTTCTAAAGTATTTCTTGTATCTTTGATGTCTTTTAGAATTTTAATGAAATATTTCTGTCAATTTGACTATCTGCTCCCCCTTC
>NW_006443129.1:1458015-1479123 GCF_000325575.1 Pteropus alecto
CTCAAATGTAAACCCAATGGTGAGACTGGACCAAGAAATTACAGCCACAAGCACATATACTCAGACTCACCTCTATTCTCTGATGTCTGAGGATTCAGTAACATGTCAAGCTCATAATGCTCACTCTCTTACCCTTTACTGTGCTTTCTCTGAGAGGGTTCCCTCGTAGAAACAAATATCTGGCAGGCCAGGCTCACTAGTGTACCATGTATACCCAGCCAAAGCCCATGGTCCCTGGGATCTCTCTACATGTGTGTATATGATTGTCTCTCTGGTTAGACCCTCAGTTCATTAAGGGAGGCATCTAAAAACCTATTTAATTTTATGTCTCTACTGTTTGTAATATAAATATGTGAATATTGCTGATTTAATGAGTCACACAACAAATGTGAAAATTGTTGGGTTCCCCAACTTCTCAATAATTTTAGATATAGACGTTTAACCTAAAATTGCCAAGATATGACTTTAACTATATTGTCATGGTTTGTTTACATGTCAATGTCCATATATTCGGCATGCTGAAGTTTTAAATAAAAGGAGACATAACTCTTCTCTTATTTCCAGAGCGATGACTCATTAATTATACTGGCACAGCACTGCTTGGCCTTTCTTCTAAATAGCTGCCAGATTCCTACATATCATCTCTGCCTTGATACAGAATGTGCACTGACAACAGATTCACAGAAAATCCTGTAAAACCTGCTTGATACATGGAATGCTGAAAAAGGCACTACATAAATCCATTACTGACAGATATTGGCAGTCCACAGGAATAGATGATAATGGGTAATCACCCACAAAAAAATTTGGAGTAAGGCACATCCAAGGACTCAGGACACAGCAACACTAGCAGCACAGATGAAGCTCTGGGCATTCTCATTACACAATGGTTATGGACTAGTATAGAGAAAAATCAACTTGGAAAACCATCTGAAGAGTAGCTGAACAGAAGTCTTATAACTAAGGATATAAAGAAGAGGCTATGTCTATACTGGTAGGAGAGACAGAAATGCAAAACAGACTGGCCCCACACCCATGTGTAGTGGTTGAGAATTGGAAAGGATACCTCAGCTATGCAGTTCCCCCTGGAAGAACGAGGGATCCCAGCCTCACACTGGGATCCCCAGCCTGAATCACCAGTGCCTGGAATAGAAATCACCATAACTAGCTGAAAAACAGTGAGGATTCCAGTAGTCTGGGTGAGACAGAGGTGGCTGGAAAGCCAGGTGACCTCTTAAAACAGTGGTCCCCAACCTTTAGGCCGGTCTGTGGCCTGTTAGAAACCAGGAGGGTGAGCAAGCTTGGTATTTGCATCTGTATTTGCAGCCACTCCCCAGCGCTAGTATCACCACTTCAGCTCCACCTCAGATCATCAAGCATAGATTCCCATAAGAGCACCTGTCCCTGGTGCCAAAAATGTTGGGTACCACTTTCTTAAAAGACACACATGGACTCTCTCATTTCCAGGTACTCACCCTGGGCTCCAGCAGAGGGACTGTGGCTTAGGAGGTGTCAGAGACATGTAGAGAGAAATAGAGTTGTACGGCTTCAGAGGGAGGGGCTGAAGGGACAGCCACCATTGTCCCTGTGATGAACGCTCCTCTGATGTGGTTTACTGGTAGGCACCATGTTTACTGTGTTGAGTACTCCTTATACACAGCCAAATCTGAATCCGCATTGACCTGGTCAAATCTTCTCACTCCACACTGATGACTCCCTGGGACCATACCCCACCCAACTTACATACTGCCAGAGAAAATTTCAGGGCAGCCAGCCAGCCCAGGCCCACACTGCAATCATTCTTGAACAACTCTTGAGATTCCTCAGGCCCACGAATGTGCGGGCTGGCCACAGTGTGCTCTGAGTCTTATCTGAGTGGCCCCAAGTTCAGCGCTAGTGCCAATTCTGAATCTGCCTTAACCTGGTGACTACCACTCACCCCATCCTGGTGACTCCCTGAGACTCCTCTTCATCTAACCTGCATACTGCACTAGGCTCTGTCAGCAACTGAGACTAACCAACAGCTGGCAGGCAGAGACAGACCTCATACTGCCCTGGGCCTTATGCTGAGCTTCCCAGGCCAGGTACAGGTGGCAGCTGGTCTCAGTTAGCAGCATGGCCTTCCTACTCATTTCCAGGTCCAGCATAGGCAGCAAGCAACCATGGATCTCACAGTAGCTCCTACCAGGTAGCCCCAGGCTGATCACAGGCAGTGGCTGACCTTGGTCTGAATGGGAGCTCTGTTCAAGAAGCCCCAGAACCAAGCTACCCTCAGGCCGACTTAAGACCACAACAGAATACCACCTTATTAGCCCCACAAGTAGCACACTCAAAGGATGGTCTCAGCAGGCACCAGAGTCCACTGGATCAAATCTCGCATCATGGGATCAGTCCCCACACAGCAGCTCGTAAGTTGTTGGCATGGCCAATACTCACAGCCAGTCAGCCCAAGGGTCAGTCCCAACCATTGAGGTGTCGACAGCAATCAAGGCTCAACTCAAAAGGAGGGTACACACAAGGGACACTCCTGGAGCACCTGGCTCAGGCGACCAGGGAAATTGCACCATTAGGCCCCAAAGGGTACCTACTAAGGCCTCTCTACCAAGACTGAGATGTAGTCTACCTAATACATAGAGAGACTGACAGGCGGCCAAAGTGAAGAAACAAAGAAACATGTCCCAAATGAAAGACCAGGAGAAAACTCCAGAAAAAGAACTAAATGAAATGGAGGCAAGGAACCTACCAGGTACAGAGTTCAAAACACTGGTTATAAGAATGGTAAAGGAACTTAATGAGAACTTCAACAAAGAGCTAGTAAGCATAAAAAAGGACATAGAAACCATATTTAAAAAAAAAAAAAAACAGTCAAAATGAAGAATACACTAGAAGGAATCAATATCAGATTACTTGAAGCAGAGGATTGAATTAGCAATTTGGAAGGTAAGGAAGCATAAAACACCAAATCAGAACAGCAAAAAAGAAAAAAGCCCCCCAAATGAGCATAGTTTAAGGGACCTCTGGGACAACATCAAGTGTACCAATATTTACATCATAAGGGTACTGGAAGGAGAAGAGAGAAAGCAAGGGATTGAGAACCTCTTCGAAGAAATAATGATGTAAAACTTTCCTAACCTGGCAAAAGAAATATAAGTCCAGGAAGCTCAGAGTCCTGAACAAGATGAAAACAAAGAGACTCACACCAAGACATATCATCATTAAAATGCTAAAGGTTAAAGACAAAGAGAATCCTACAAACAGCAAGAGAAAAGCATCTAGTTATTTCCAAAGGAGCTCCCATAAAACTGTCAGTTGATTTCTAATCAGAAACTCAGGAGGCCAGAAGGGATTGGCACCAAATATTCAGTGATGAAAAGCAAGATCCCACAACCAAGACTACTGTACCCAGCAAGGCTATCATTCAAAATCACGGGAGAGATAAAGAGCTTTCTAGACAAGAAAAAGCTAAAGAGGTTCACCACCACCAAACAAATATTATAAGAAATGTTAAAGGACTTTAAGAAGAAAAAGAAGAAAAAAATTCAAAAATATGAATAATAAAATGGCAATAATTATGTATGTATCAGCAATCACTTTAAATGTAAATGGATTAAATGCTACAATCAAAAGATATAGGGTAGCTGAATGGATAAGAAAACAGGACCCATAATAAGCTGTCTAGAAGAGACCTGCTTCAGATTAAAAGAGACACAGACTGAAAGGAAAAAGATGGAAAAGGTATTTCATACATATGGAAATGAAAAAAAGCTGGGGTAACAATACTCAAACCAGATACAATAAACTTTAAAACAAAGATTATAATAAGAGACAAAGAAGGACATTAAATAATAATAAAGGGATCAGCTAACAAGAGGATATAACCCTTGTAAACATTTATGCACCTAACAAAGGAGCACTTAAATACATAAGCAAATATTAACTGACATGAAGAGAGAGATACACAGCAATATAGTCATAGTAGGAAGCTTTAACACTACACTGACACCAATGCACAGATCTTCCAGACTGAAAATCAACAAGGAAACAGTAGCCTTAAATGACTCACAAGACCAGATGGATTTAATTGACATTTTTAGAGCATTTCACCCCAAAGCAGCAGAACATACATTCTTCTCAAGTGCACATGGAACATTTTCCAAGATAGACAACATATTAGGCCACAAAACAGGTCTCAATAAATTTAAGAAGATTGAAATTATATAAAGCATCTTCTCTGACCACAATGGTATAAAATGAAAAATAAACAAACACATGGAGGCTAAACAACTTGTTACTAAACAGTAAATGGGTTAACAAGGAAGAAAACAAAAGATATCTTGAAATAAATGAAAATAAAAGCACAATGACCCAAAATCTATGGGACACAATGAAAACAGTCCTAAGAGAAAAATTCACGGCAATACAGGACTATGTCAAGAAACAAGAAAAATCTCAAATAAACAATCTAATCTTACACTTAAAGGAACTAGGAAAATAATAGCAAACAAAGCCAAAGGTGAGTAGAAGGGAGTGAATAATAAAGATCAGAGAATAAACAAAATACTTTCTAAAAGAAATAATAATAATAATATAAAAGATCAATAAAACCAAGAGCTGATTCTTTGAAAAGATAAACAAAATTGATTAACCAGACTCAGAGGGAGAGGGAGAGAGAGAGAGAGAGAATGGATCACAATAAATAAAATCAGAAATGGAAGAGAAGTAATAACTGACACCACAGAAATACAGAAGATTATAAGAAAATACTATGAACAACTATATGCCAAAATTTGGACAATCTGGAAGAAATGGATAAATTCCTAAAAACAAACAGTCTTCCAAAATGGAATCAAAAAGGAGAAAATCTGAACAGACCGATTACTACAAATGAAATCAAATCAGTAATCAAAAACTCTCAACAAACAAAAGTCCTGGACCGGATGGCTTCAAAAGTGAATTTCAGCAAATATTCAAGAAGAATTAACACCAATTCTTCTCAAACTATTCTAGAAAATTCAAGAAAAAGGAAGGCTTCCAAACTCATTCTACGATGACACCACTACTTTGATTCCAAAGTCAGAAAAAGACATTACAAATAAAAAAAAAAAAAATTATAGGCAATTTCCCTGATGAACATCCTTAACCAAATATTAGCAAATAGAGGACATACAGATGGCCAATAGACATATGGAAAGATGCTCAGTGTCTCTGATCATCAGAGAAATGCAAATTAAAATGTAATGAAATATCACTTCACATCTGTCAGAATTGCTGTCATCAATAAATCAATAAACAAGTGTTGGCAAGGATGTGGAGAAAAAGGAATCCTAATGCATTGTTGGTAGGATAGTGCATTGGTACAGCCACTCTGACAAACAGTTTGGAGGTTCCTCAACAAATTAAAAATAGAGCTACCTTATGATCCAGCAATTCCACTGTTATATATTTATCTGAAGAAATCCAAAATACTAAATTCAAAAGATATATGCATCATTATATTCACTGTGGTGCTCCTAAAGTAGTCAAAATATGGAAGCAACCTTAGAGCCCTTCAATAGACAATTAGATAAAGAAGAGGTGGTACATAAGTACAATGGAATATTACTCAGCCATAAAAAAGAATGAAATATTACCATTTGCAACAACATAAATGAATTTAGAGGGCATTATGCTAAGTGAAATAATTCAGAGAGAGAAAGACAAATACCTTATGATCTCAATTATATGTGGAACCTATAAATCAAAATAAATAAACAAAACAGAAATAGACTCATAGATACAAAGAACAAACTGATGATTGCCAGATGATAAGGGAGTTAGGGAGCTGGGTGAAAAATGTGAACGGATTAAGAAGTACAAATTCGTAGTTACAAAACAGTCATGGGATGTGAAGTACAGCATAGGGAATAGAGTCAATAATATTGTAATAAATATGTATAGTGCCAGGTGGTTACTAGAGTAATTGAGGGGATCACTTCATAAATTATATAAATATCTAACCACTATGCTGTTCACCTGAAACTAATACAAAATAATATTGAAATTCAACTCTAATTGAAAAATAAAAATAATTTTTAAGAAATGAAAGGAGACATAAAATTAAAAGTACTTTATACGAAAGTGAAGTAAAAAGCCTTTGTATTTTTATTTTCGTAATGAAAATCTATTAAGCATTTTTTATAACTGCTCTGCCATACGCATGCTTAGGAAAATATATAATTGGCATCAGGATAGGTAAAGACAAAAATATGAAGACATTAAGTTCATGAATCAAATAGAAAATATGGGGATGGGGGGAGCAATTCACCAATTCACCAAAGATGAAATACAAATGACAATAAACATGAAAAGCTGCTCAAGCTCACCAGTAATCAGAAAAATGCAAACTAAAACAATAAGATTGTATTTTCAACCATCAAACTGGCAGAAATTAAAAAGATTTATGTTATCCAAAGCTTACAGTGATAATTGGAAATATGCCCTTTCCTACACTGTTGGTGGGAGTATAAATTGATAAGCTTATTTTGAAGAGTATTTGGCAGTATCTCAAAATTCCAAGTTGAAATTAAGCCAATTAGGACTTTATTCTACAGAAACACTTTCACATGAGAGCAAAGACTTATTGCAAGGTACTGACAACAGCATTGATTATGATAGAGAAAAATCGAAAAGAAATATTCTCCAATACAAGAATTTTAAACTAATAATTAAACATTCACTCTATGAAATACTATGCAGGCAGTATTTGAATAATGTATAATGAAGAATAACAAAGCAGACTTTAATGGATAGGCTTGGAAAGATCTCCAAACATTTTGTTAAATGAAAAAAATAAAAGCATATTGGAAATTAAAAATTTGAGCATAATACTATTTGTATAAATTTGTATATGTTATTGAATGAATGAATCTGTGACTTGCAACAGCCCTTTAAGCTGCTCAAATACCTGGTACACTAATGTGTTTTGAATGAAATGCTACATCACAAATGAAGTAGAACAATATGCTGAAATAGACTTAGTATGATACTCACCTAACTCAACAGTTACTACTAATTGGAAGAGATGAAGAGGAGCTAACATATTTTATATTATCTAGTTCTGTATAACTTGAATCATTTGTAACAAAAATGTATTACACATGTAATTTAAAAAATACATTTGACCTCTAGTAACCATAAGTTTTGTTAGAGCCATCATATAAAGTCTGCTTAATACTTACATGCCAAACAGTTGAAAGTCACAATAACTGATTACAGAGATGTGAGTAGCATTACACACTGACTTTTAAGGGCAAAAAGCAGCCAGATTGTCCGTAAAAATGATCAGCCCATCTAATGCAATGATTTAAATTAATTAAGTCTATTATTTTCCTTCTTACATAGACTACTTCTCAGATCACCTGGTAGGATATGAGGCAATAGGATATGAGGCAATAGCCAACCTTCATACACATTCTAATCTATCAGAGGAAAGTGAATGATATGATGAAATGCATCATGACTTTAAACATGTCAAAGGAGTGGAGACGATGGTGAAATGTCTCAACTCTGATCCCTCAATCGTTCATTTTTCAAGGTACCATTGAGAGCTGAAAATAAGATGATTCAAGGATAGTAAATAATCTCTAAGGATTAATAAAGATATCTAGAAGTGTTAGTATTTACAATCCACCCGAAGCTCGCTCTTATTTTTATTGACCCTTCTATGTATTGACATAAATAACAGACAATATCTATCTATACTGCCATACAATTTTACAATGCTGAGCAAGTAACATCTCAATTTCCACTGTAGACTATGACTACTCACTCCTCATCTCAAAAATCCTTTTGCAGAAATAATGATCTCCCCATTAAATTGTGACTGAATCATTTGTGCTCAATAGAGGGTATATTTACTTCAAGCAATACATTTTCCAGTAGCGTGAACACTAACACAGAAGCCCGCTGTGCACAGCGCACATGTCACATGGCTATTTTTCCAGTGAAGGACACTGAAAAACTATTTAAGAGCTCATTTTCCTCTTGATCTGTCATCTGTATACTCTATGGACAGCTTGTCTGTCACTACTCAATTGTTCAAAACAAAATGCATTTTCCCATTTTGGACTGTAAGAATTTATAAACACAGACATGACCCACCTAGTTACAACTGAAATGTAACAAACTGGCTGTACCTGACTACATCTAATAACAACAAAAATCTTCCTTTCAATTCTGAGTGTATTTTTAAGGATTTATAGAAACTTTTATAGTGCTTTTCCACATATGATTTTTATTGGATGTATCTGTATTTTTGAGTTAGAAACCTTCAGAAATATCTGTTTCCCCTTTAAGAAAAAAAGAAGTCTTAGAATGCTTTCCAATTATAACTTTTAGGTGAGCTAAATTCTCCTAATGTCAGATCACTCAGCCTTTTGACACCATGCTCTTGAGAATACGTACAATTTTAATTGCAGTAAGTTGATATTTTAATCCCTGACCATTGTATAAAAAAGAGGCCTTTGTAGTTGTCTGCCTTATATTCCTACACTTTCTCTGAAAATATGCAGCAACAGTCGTTCAATAAAGATGGCTCCTGGTAATTGTTAATTGGGAAAAATTATATAAAATAAACAGCATAATAACCCCCAATACATTAATGCAGATGTTGTAACTATAAAAAGGATAATCAAATCACCCTCTGAGGTATTCAGTTGCTTTTCATATTTGGATCAGAATTAAAGTAATGAAAAGAAACTATAGTTTTACGAAGAGGAGAGTAGCAGGCAAAAATAGCTTGTCACAGTTTAATTTTAAGTTGTCTAGCTTATTAAAAATTTTCTTTTTGAGTTCTAAATTCCCTGAAGCATTGTCAGTCCAGAGGCAGAGTAGCTCCAGGGTTGATTAATTCAGCTGCTCACCAGCCCCACAAAAGGCCTTATGTACTTATTTCCATGTTCTGCCCATCTCTGTTCAGCTTAGCTTTCTCTCTGGTTGCACTACAACTGCTGCAGTTCTAGTTATCCCATCCAGACTCATTTTCAGAGGAAGAATAGGAATTGTTCCCTAAGCATTCCCAGAAGCCCCTCAGCTGACTTCCCCTCACATCAATGCCCATTCCTCAATCAATCACAGGCCAAGAGCATAGGATTACCTGCAATGGTTTTCTGAACGTGATTGTGTGGACTATCCAACACAATCTGAGTTCTGCTCAGAAAGACAAAATAGTTTGGTGAATGTTTATTGAGTAGACATTAAACTAAACAGTATCTGCTACTCTAGATTTACTGACTGTTATGTACATGTCCACCTCTCTATGAAAATATATGCTCACTGAGAATGATTGCCAGTTTATATGCACATTTGTATTTTCAGTGCATGTTACATATTCAGTAAATACTTTACAATTAACGAAGGGATGAATTAATGAATATAAGGACAAATGTTTCATCCATAAGAATAGAAAGAAGTTTACTGTGAAGGTAACAAAGCTTCATTTTTAGAGGTCCTTTGTAAGAACCTAAAAAAGGCTGTAGAAATGTGTTCCTATGATAATCCATTATTATAAAATTTTCAAAAGTAAGGTACATTAACTGCAATTGGTTAAAACTGCTGACTCCACTGACTGACTTACCTGCCATGGTGTTTCTCCCAGTGTTGGAGGGACCATGATCATTTTGGGAATCCAATTATCAGAAAGTTGAGTTGGGGATACATTTATTTTTATTTCAGTGGGATATATCCATGTGTTTCTTAGTCATTTCCATGTATAGTGATGTTATTGCTAGCCACTTGGTTTCCAGAAATAGCCCTTCACTCACCATGCTGAATTACCACAGTAATACAAAGATGAAGGGGCCAGAGACATTGCCATGACTGAACATGCCATGCAGTATGCATCCATGAAAGAATGGTGGTAGCAAAAGAGAAACAAGGACTGAAGGGGAAGGAGCCGCAATGTAGTCTGTTCAAACTTCTTTTCGGTCTTCAGATATGTAAAATTGTATGTAGAAAATGCAGTTCTTATCAAGGTCCAATCAAAATAGAAGATCTCTCCTGTCAAAAATATATTTGATAATGCAGTATATATAATTTTTAAAGCATCATTCCTTTTTCCCACTTTTAATGGGTATTGCACGAAATAAAATTTATCAGAATTCTTATGTTCATAGGACAATCTGTAGCAGTACTACAAACACCAAATATGCCTATAACAGCTAATATATTAAAGAAACTTGATAACTTTCACCATATTTAGCAATCATCATAAAAATTTATATAACATCACTCATAAAAAATCATGAAGCTAAAATAATTTTTCTAAACTAATATTAATAAAACCAAATTTAACCAACCATGCTAGAGGAAAGACTAACTACCCTTTGTATTTATTTAACAAATTATAAAACTTGTCAAATGAAAAAATGAGCAAAGTTATGCAACCAAAAACATAGCCAATGGATGTGCAGTTCCAATGCAGCAACAGCCCACGATAAGAATAACAGCTAATTTCTATTGAATGCTTTCTAAGGATGTTGCCTTGGTTCACTCCTTTAAATGTATTTGCAACAACTCAATGAAGAAGTTAACATATCAGCAGAACAGGCTGTATTATACAGCAGTAACATCTAACCGCCCCCCACCAACCTCAGCGGCTTAATAAAATAAAGGTTTATTTCTTGCTCACTGTTCATATCCTGTAGCTAGGAATTGTGCTCTGCATGGTTGTCACTTAGAGACTTATTATGACAGAGCCTCCACCATTTGGAATATCTCTAGTCACTATAACAAGGAGAAAGGGAATGACAAACAGCACACTGATTCAAAAAAGTTTTGACTAGAAGTGACACCCGTCATTTCTACTTACATTTTGTTGACCAAAGCAAATCATAGGGCCATGTCTAACTTCAAAGAAATCAATAAAAGCATTCTCTCCATTTACTTAGAAGAACAGATATTTGTAAAAAGCCAGTGATTACTACAAGTACTATTATCACTAGTTGACATATAGGAAAACAGAAGCATGCACAAAATTAAGTAACTAGCCAAAGATTTCACAAATAATAAAATGCAAGGCTAAGCTTCATATCCATGCTCCAGGGTCCACAAGCTTAACTGCTATGCTTCTACCTCCTTTGATGTAATTTCTTTAGTAAATCCCTAAACCATAGAATAGCAAATGGAATTATCTCAAGCATTGTATTCTAGCTGAGAAATTATGACTACACAAGCAATATTCACACATTTTCTAGTTTAATGAGCAATATAGCTTAAGCTCTCAGTCATTCTATTCATTCAATAAATATTTCTAAAACACATTTAGAAGTTATAAATGAGTATAATTATTTCCTTATGTTGTGTCATCACATCAGATTTGTGGAGAAAGATAAGAGGAGGAAACTCCCTTTACACTGACTAGAGGAAGGAATTATCTGGAGATTAAAGGGCCAGCTATTGGACATCTAACAACTGTAATCGCTCATTGCCAATGTCAATAGTCTGCTTTTCCTTCTTTCCTTCCTTCCTTCCTTCCTTCCTTCCTTCCTTCCTTCCTTCCTTCCTTCCTTCCTTCCTTCCTTTCTTCCTTCTTTTCTTTCTCCCTCTTTCTCTCCCTTTCTCTCTCCCTCTCTTTCTCCTTTCCTTTCTTCTCTTCTTCTTCCTATACTTTCTACCATCTTCTCTTGGTGGAAATGTATTTATTGCATTACTGGTAAATGGCAGGTATTAGGAATTGGAGAGATAAACAGAAATAAGATTTATCCTCTGTCCCCAAGGAACTGACAATCACATCCACAAATGAGATATACAAACACAATATAAGATTCAATGAGATATACTGAAAGCCTTCTGAAATTCAAAGACTACACATATGCCTGATTTTAAAGTGGCAGGATGAGACTATAATTTTCTAGAATGTTTATTACAACTCTCAGCCTGTGAATTTATTAGCATCTTCTTCAATGCATACGACATTTGGTTTCATTCATTGATGTGTTTACAGCTGACATGTACTATGTTTCCTGGCTTTTGTGCCCACATTTGTTTATGCTGACACATGGTGCTATAGCTTCATGCCTAGATAAGATTTTAAGTTTCTTCACTGAAATCACTCAGAGTTATAGTAAAAGTAAGCATTTATAGCCATCAGGGAACACTGGATCTTGGATTCTGTGTTCTTTGACATCTGTAAGTAAATATCTTACTATCTTCACTGGCTTTAGGGTATATATTGTTTACCTGTGACACAGCAAAAACTATCTCCCTTATTTTGTTGAAAAAATTCTGTGTCTGACTCTCAGGATTCTGAGAGTTGTTTACAGCCATCTGGCAGATAGTCTTACTTGTACTTCACCTGCAATGATTTGTGTATCAGGCTTTTTGTCTCTTATGGTGCATGAAGAGGACAAATGAAAGTCCTTTCCCCTGCAATATCTCTCCTGCTCATAAAAGTTACTTTTCCAAACTTTAATTGCTGCCATGAAATCCCATCTTCATTCTTAGTGTCAGAGGTCTTACTTTACTTTCTTTTCCAATTAAATCTTTTTCAAGTGCTTTATGTATTTTAGTCTGCCATAGATCCTTCATTATAAAGAACAAAGATAACATTTGTGCTATATTATAACTGGCTAGTGTCTTATCTCAATCCGGATCTTCAGTTTTCTGTATATAAGTACAGGTGGTTGTATGTTTGTTGAAGTATCATTAGACACAGAGGCTATAATGGTGTGTTCAAAATGCTAGCATTTTGCAAATTCAAACTGGAAGCAAGTATTTTGTTTCATTTTAAGTTGTCAGAGATTATAATATAATTAAATATAATAAATATATTCCCTATTTCAAAATGACTAAGGAGTTGTGAGAAAGGATCCTGATTTAAGTTCTTTTGTACTGTATTTTCCTCTCTGGGCATAAGTAACACCTTTCCACATAGTTTCTTTTACAGCAGATGCTATATAATTTTATTGAAACCATCAATTTTTTAGTTTACAGAAAGTTTGGTGAAAACAAATAAAAAAGAGTTTATTTATGTAGAAATTCTCATAATAATAAGCCCCCCCAAAATCTCAGTGGCTTACAACTAGCCTTTATTGTCACCTATGAGTCCACAGGTCAGCTGTGGCAGCTCTGCTTAAAGTGTCAGTTAGGTTCATGTTTGCTCTTCGTTTCTCATTCTGGGACCGTGTTGAAAGAGCAGCAGCTCTCTGGAGCATTTCCTTCTTGTAGGGTAGGGCAGGAGTGCCAGAGTGAGAGCCAAACAATGCATGCATGTTGAAGCTCTGGTTGGATGTGACCGTGTTACCTTGCCCACATTACCTTGGCCAAGAAGGTCTTCTGCCAAGCTCAGTCAGTGAGGCAGGGAACTGTGCTTCACTCACAGTGATCAATGGCCAGAGCAAGGAGGAAAAGGAGACCTGAGCCCACATAATGCAATCTGCCATAAGTTTCAGTTATGACTCTCTGTCTTTCCCGTATGGAATATAGTAATTGCCGATGGAAATTTTTTACCATTTATCTCAATGTACTTCAAGAAAAACCACCTTTATTTCTTGGAGTATATTTCTTCTGTTATTTGATATGTAGTTTTCTACTTCTATTTATCTTTCATGCTTTCAATTTGGGTCAGAGATAATATGCGTTTCTACCATATTGGAATTGAAATTGATGTAACACCACCTAGTAATATAGTTCTTTTCCAAATGATATCATCACCTTCTTTAAAGTAACATATACTTCTACCCACTTCTTTTCTAAATTAGATTATAACATTTTTAAAAACTAATGAGCTGTGGCCCACTCCTATGAGAAATAATTATTTCATTAAAAGATTATAGCTCATTTTATCCATAATAGAGCCATACCATCTATCCTAAATGAAAATTTTCAAATATTTTCTATATATTTAAATTTGTAATTGTTCACTGAGTAAACCAAAATATAGATTATACCAGTTTTAAATGCTCAATATAGCTTTACCTTTATTTCCTTAAAGTTCTCCTTCACTGTGAACCTTGACATGTCTTATAATTGCTATGTTTCATAACTTGGAATAATCAAAAGATTTAAAATTATTTGGTTTAGTTTTATACATGTTAAACTCATAATAACAGATACCATGTGAAGTAAAAGCATTTGGCCAAATAGTACCATCTGCAGATAATAGGGACTTATGAAATCATATGAAAGTTCACAGAATAGAAAGTAAACTTTGACATTTGTATTAGAGATTGGCCAAATGTTTTTTGCAAACATCTGTGATGTTCGGTGATTCATAAGTCCTAGAAAATATAGTACAGCCAACAGTTTGTCCTTCCAGTGTCATAATAAGACGTAATGTTCAATCCCGTTAAACCAATGATGGGCAGAAAAATATATATTTTATTTTGCTAGATATACGAAAACTCATTTTCTTGTGGAAGCTAGTTTTTGTGTGTTTGTTTGCTTTTGTTTTTGTTTTTTGCATGCCAGTTTTGAAAGATTTGGTTTTCAAGGGAGATGAGCAGAGTTTCCATTACTACAACTCCAGGCAAAGGTGCAGCCTCCTTGGCTCCTCCTTCCTGGCAGCCCACCTTGGGCTGCAACAGAGCAGCTGAAAAGTTAGGAAATTTACACTATAAAACTTAGAATCTGCTGTCAGCACCTTTTCTATTGCATGACTTTTCACTACAACCAAGTTTGTTAAAGCAGATTATTTTGATATGTATTTCCCCTTCTTTTCTTAATAATTATGCAAAGTTTTTCTGGCTGGCTATGATTAACTCCCTTATTTCTTAGATTAAGTCTTTTTCAATGATAGATCATTTAGAAGTACTTCTGGCATATGTAGTAAACCCTTTGCAATAATCTGTATTTGATAAGAATTTTTAAAGATGTTTGGAGGGCATTTCAAAAATAAGATTTTTCTGACTCAAGTCTTTTCATGGTAGAGTGTCCAGGAATGCTATAAATCTCAAAAAGGCCATTCTTGTCCTAAACCAATTGACCCTGCAGTGTTGAATCCTCAGCTAGTTCAGGCGTTCTACTGGACCTCACTGCCATTTTTTGAATAATTTATGTGATTTACAGTGCCTTGTAAAAAGCACTGGAACATCTCTGTGTGAGACTTGTTTGGTTTTGATTTACAGTGACATCTTTCCATAGTAGTGGAAAGTTGCTGAAAAACTTTTCTGAAACATTACGCTTTTCCATTCCTACTCAAATAACTGTGGCTCAGTTATCAGTGACCTCAATTTTCTGCCCTGTTGTTTTTCAAACTAAAAAATACATGTGGGCAGTCTCTTCACAAGGTCTCACATTAAATAGCATTACCCAATAGATCATTATCCTGTGTGCACTCTGCCATTACCAATGGTTACCTGACGTATAGAAATAGGTCATCTATTGAGCTATTAAAAGCTGTAATATTATTAGCGTTTCTTAGGAGTCACTGAATGTTTACATTGCAGCTATGATGTTGACTCAGAGAGTGACACGTGTGGTTGGTAAGTGGCCCGTGTCAAGGCTTTATGATGGCCTGATAATAATAATAAAGAAGGTAAATGAGGAAAATACTGTCTGGCTCAGTGAAATACGCATTTGTAAAGAAGACTGAGTGCAAATGAAATGTTCTGCCCTACATAGAGCACAAGGAGATTCAGAGGACCCGCCAGTGTGGGTTCCTTATCACTTAAATTAGTCATCCATGGAAAATGCTGAAGAGCATGAACCAAACAGGGAGAAGCATAGCAGAGAAATTCACAGCACTAGTATATGTTTAAATGAAACCATTTTCTGGAATAAATAAAACAAATCATGTCTAGTCGTCTTCTGAGGAATGATTGTTTCTACTATTGGGAGAATATAATTAGGATGATTTCATGGACACAATTATCAGCAAAAGTGATTGCATCAAAGACACATGAACTTTGTGTGTTTTGCTGTTGAATAAGGATTTTGTATAGAAGAAGAAATAATGTTGAAAATATTGTGTATGCTGATTTAAGACCATTGTTTCTGGAATCTGTATTTCAAAGCAAATGTTTTGGCAAATTGAAAAGGCAAGATAAAGTAATATTTGCAAAATGTCTATCAAATTGCCCAGTATGTACTCAGTAAGTGATCACTATCATCATCATCATCTTCATCATTATCGTAATTATTATTTTCTTCTAGTGGATGGTTATAGTCGTACTCAGTCAAGCAGACATTGATTTGCATGAAGGTCTTCATCAAAAGCAACATAAATAAAGAACTCTTTTGTACACAGCATGTTATCCCCATATTTGTATCCTGTTTTAGCTATTTAATTTGCAAGTGCTCCACAATTTATTTTATATCAAGCACTGGAACAATTATCCAAAAAAACTAGATTTTATTCCTACTCTACCTCTCACTATTGTGTGACCAAGAGTAAGTCTTATTCTCTCCAGGCCACAGTTATAATAGATAGTGTCTATGAGTCCTTTTCATAAGTAATACTCTATGGGGTAGCTCAAGGGGAAGAATTTCAGGAAAAGTATTATATAATATATTGCATTCACTTTTAATCTGTCCTTGGAAATCACCTCACTTCTGCCCCAAGCAAGCTCCACATCTTATTTAAGAGTGTCATTTCCTTGAATGATACTGCAGGCTGCAGAAACTTCTATTGTATAGTGTCAGTGCTTTGGATATTAAATAGTTACTAGAGATAAAAACCTACCTTAACCTACTTGGAACGAAAAATGGAACTTTTAGAAACTAGTCCATATCGGAGAGATAGATACCTGTTGTCTTCAAACTATATTTTACTGTTTGTAGTGCCTTTGACCTTCATAGGAATTCAATAGCAAATGAAGTCGAACTTTTTCAACTATTTATCCCTGGGCACTACCATCTGATATGAATAGTATTCCATCAAAATGTGGTTTTTGTTTTTGTTTTTTTTCTTTTTTGAGGAAGTCTTGCTATAATACATTATCAGAGTGACAGCCAGTGTATTATACATTGCAATAAAACATCCCCAGAGCAAAGGTACATGTGATGATAAATTATGCTAATATGTTATTGTCATCATGTTATCAGCACTCTGAGAGTGATTTAGTGAGATACATCATCAGTGAGAGATTATCTGCTTTTATATTACTCAAAGAATGACACCATCATGGAAAACCACAAGCAGATTCAGTTGATTAATAGGGCTGGTGATATTCTACTGCCAGAACTCATGTATAGTGGTATATTAAAATGTCTTTTAAAACTGAAAACAAGTTAAAGAAAGATGAGTCCACGAGGTGAGGTTGTAAAAGTACTGTCAATTTTAATACTATTACTATAGACAGAGTGCATAGTTAAGTATAAACCAAAAGTCATCCTTTTTCTGTTATTCAAACATTTGACAGAGATTTAGTTCTACTTAATTATCTTTTAGAAACCTGAGAACTTCTTATAAGAAGCTGTCTGCTGTAGGACACTGGTTATTATATATATCTATAGTCTACAGGTGACACTTTGTAATGATATATGCATTATGCCCCAAGTCACTGAACAAACCAGACACATCACGAAACTGTAGTTGAGTAACAACTAATATATTCAGGATATAAACTGATCACTTATATTACAGCATCTTCTTCTGCACAGAACCTTGCTCGCATTAGGCACTCAGAATATACTCACTAAACTGAATTAAGGATTTCCTTATAACCTGTTATATTCAGACCCACAAAATAATGTCTAACACCAAACCGTTAGTTTAAAAGAGCCAGACACCATAGATTGCAAATAGAAAAAACTTCATTGTTGCTGGCACTGCTTGTTCTATCATGATCTCGAAAGCTGGTTGTTCTTCCTCACAACTTTCTAGCTAAGGTCTCTGAATCATTTGTGGTCAGAGGGAATATGGGAAGAATAGGTAAGCAGCAGGATAGATTTCACTTGACTGGTGCTCTGTTGTTTTGGCATTGATGGTCTGAGCTTGCTAGGTATTAAAACTGACTTTTTGTCTCATATTATACTTTCATAGGTTCTTTGGGGAGCCCCACCCAAATATTACACATCTCTGTCCTAAAGATATCCTGATAAAGTCTGTGCCTTTTAGAGCTTCTGATCATTTTGTTACTCTACTTTCAGCTATTCAACTCTCTTTTGGCATCTTATACTTTCGAACAAAATCTTTTTGGAAAAAAACCTAAGTGGCCCCATCCCACAAGGCCCATATCTGACCCACAGGGAATATACCCCTCTGCCTGTTGTCAGAGAAAGCACAACTGGATACTAACGTAATAATAAATACAATGACTAACTTTTGTACTAAGTGCATGCTATGGTCCAGACATTGTTACATGTATTAACTTGTAACCTTTCTCAAAAAGAGAAGAGTGGTATCATTATCCTCCTTTTAAGATGAAGAAACTGAAACAGAGAGAGATTGACTTACCCAGTACCACAGTATCCAGAGATGAGAGAGAGACAAGACTCAAGCCTTGGTTGTCATAGTTTACTGTGCATGCTTTTACTATGACACTAAATTGCAGGTTTAGTATTAGCACTAAAAACTAAAACACTTGGTTTTAGAACTAAATACTCATGTTCTCTCCTTAGAACAGGGACCATCCAACCAACGTCACACCTTCAAGCTATTCCAGGCCTGGATTCAAAGCAAGTGCCTTTCTTCCCCCCAATTCCAATGGCAAATAAAAATTCTCCCAGTGTTCCTATCAGGGTCCCTCACTAAATTTGACATGAAGGGTGCCACGACTACATATTTCAAAAACAGTTATTTCCACCTCAAACTCTTCTACCTAGTGATCTGAGTACTGAGCAACTGGTTACAAAACCAGTGTTTTTGTTCCTTTGTTTTTAAATTTCTCTTTCAAGTCTTGGGATAATGTAGGACAGGTTCGTAATCTAGGATATTTACTATGTATTATTCTTTTCTCCTTGGCCTTTTTGGGCCTCAGCTAAAACTGAGACAGGCAGAGCCCTACTTTAAAATCCTTTTACAAAAATAAAGGCTATTTTCTGTAATCTAAAAGACAAGGCTATGAGATTGTATGGCTTCTAGGAATAAGTGGGTAAGTCTCCTCATCAGTTGCAAAAACATTAGAAGATGAATGTGTTTCAGACTTCAAGAAATGTTTCAAGGTCATGAGAGGAGTTTTTACTTCAGCTGATTTATGTGTGTAATTTTAACAGGGCGGCCCATTCTAGGGTGCTTCCAGGGATCTACTGGTTAGATCATGATGAAGTTGGTATCAACCTGTCAGTATGCAATTTAGCTTGGAGGTGTGTTATCAATTTCCAGAATATCTAGCGTATTCGACTGAACCAACAGGACGTTGGCACTCTGCGTCTCAGCAATCATTGTCAGTCTATCCCACACTTTAGGGTGCTGCCAGCCATCCTCCCCAAACTGCTTCCATTTAAACTTCCCAAGAACACTTTCAAAATAGGTTGAATGCACATTCTCACCTCATTGTGCTTGGTTTTAGTTTTATTAGCATGTTAAATGAAGTAAATTATTAATGAAGTTTTAAGATAAAAGCAAAGCATTGAAAATAACCAGTGTACCTTTGTTCTATTCATCTATTTACTAATAAAGTTACAGTCATTTTCTTAAGAAGAAAAAAATATTAGTGACAGGCAAGCTGCTTTACAATCTAATCCTTGACATAAAGTTTGAGGTCTGGGGTGTTTGTTTGTTTGTTTGTTTGTTTGTTTGTTTGTTTTTGTAAAACTATGCTTTGTCACCTACAAAATCCCTGTTCCTTTTGGGAAATTTACCTCAACTTGTCTTTTTCCTCTGAAAATTGAAAGAGGCAATTCTAGCAATTTACCTTTTTAGGTAAATCAATAAATTTCAAGATAACAATAGAATGAAGTTAATGTGTAAAGCTCTCTACATTTAAAGAATATTTATAATATTTTATATTCTAAAAAATTCATTGAATTTATTGAATTTTAACAAAGGGAGAGCAATGTTAATATACCTAATACAGATCTGAGCATCCATTATATAATGGAAAAAACATTGGTTTGTAGGAAAAGGCCTATACCCAAGCCTTAGATCTGGCACTTTTGCTGGCCATGTTGCCCTGGACAGTTTTCCTGCCTTTTCTGATCCTCATTTTCTTTGTCTGAAAAGGGTGGCGGCTGTTTTTAATTAAAAACAAACTGTGTACAGGCTTTGTGCCTTTTCTCTCTTTATGTCCACAGATCCTAGCCTAGTATCTGGCAATAAATGCTTCATAATGGATAAATAAGTCTGTGAAAAATTATTACCTTCCATTTACAGATGAGCAGAGTGAGTGAGGCTCAAAATTTTTCAGTGACCTAGTGTTACGCAGCCAGTAAAGAAAATGCTATGGTAGGTTGTGAGAACAGGATCAAATTCTGGGAATTCTGACATATGTGGTCCAAAAAAGGAAGCATTAGTCGCTTTAGAGGAGAACACCCAGGTGTCTATAGACAGTAGATTTCAGAAGCATATACTTTAGGGTGTTCCACTGAAGAACTAATTAACTCTCCCTCATTCTCTGCATACACTTACAATTAACAACAAATACCATGATGCTGTCCTTCTTGGTGGTGATAAAGAAAATATAACAAGTATATCATCATCGTCCCTCTTGGTAGAGATAAAGAATACATAATAGGTATAGCACATTGTTTCTCTTTTTGAAATGACAGAAAATGTTCTTATTAGTATATTCTATACAGTGTTTTAAGAGACTAAATATGAAAAGAAATAATGCTAATAATTACTCTCACATAAACAAAAGCACAATTGCAAGCATTTTTAGATGCATTCTCTTCATTAATCCACAAAATGGCCCTATAAGGTACTACCATTATCTTCACTTCATAGGTGAGAAAAACGAGGTATGAAGAAGTAAGGAAATTTGCCATAAGACACAAAGCCTATAGTAGCAGGGGTAGGATTCAAATCTAAGAGGTGTGACCTGAGAGCCTGAACTCTAAACCTCTATACTTTACTGCCCAGCATAGTAAACAAATATAGGACACACAAAATAGAACCTAATATGCAACTCCCAAGTCCAACAAAGAAGTTAAAACTTAACTCAGCAATAACACAAGGCCTGGAAGTATAAATTGTATCTCATAGAAACATGAAGAAATGTCTAGAAAACATATGAAAATCAATTCCTTTTT
>NW_006443129.1:1479169-1480608 GCF_000325575.1 Pteropus alecto
ATAAACATTTAACCAAATATATTTTGTCTGAACTTGGATATGACTAGAGTAGATACTCTGAATTTTCAAGGGATGGCAGAAATGTTGGTTCTGTGGCAACTGTCTTTGTCCACGTTCCCTAGAAAACAGAGCTTCAGAAAATAATTTAAAATTATGAGGCTTTATATGGGACATATAGAACCAGGGCAGCAAGAATAAGGGAAAGTGAAAATGGGGCAAGGAAGAACATGAGGCAATACCATGATGTGTTATTACTGTGCTTGCTATTCTTCACATAGACATCCTTCTTCCCATAAATGGATTCCTTCCTGTTTCCTGTTTCTCACTGGCCAGTGTTCACCGTACTGTTAGTTAATTCCCCAATGATTCCACGTTGAGTGAACTGGCACCTGTAGCGACCACATGAGATGTAAGGTTTCACATTCTTCAGTGCGGTGTATCATTCAAGATTAGAAGAGTGGAAGTCCCAAATTCTGATCGTATGGTCAGCTAATGGACCTGAATGAATGGAGGGGACTTGGCATTCCCAAGGCAAGTGCCCTGTCAGTCCTCAGAGATGGCAGCATGGTCCAAGAGGCAGATGAGGGTGATAGAAGCTAACATGTTCCCTAATATTTGTGTAACTTTTAGAAAATAAACTTCAGCTTAACTGAACAGAATATCAAATGTCAAGGCCACTAAGAAAGAACTATCTCCTTTAAGGTATGACAACATCTAGGGTGTGGGGTGTCAAAAACTAAACTCTGCACACTGAATAAAACAAGGCAGAAAGATGTATTTATTACAAAGCTTTCATCCAGAAAGCTGGGAAACTCAAGGCAATGGGAGCAATGAATTCCGAGTTGCTCACAGACTAAGGGATTTTTGTGGGATAAATACAGAAGTTATTTTTTTTTCAACGGATTAATTGTCTACTGGTCTTCATTTTTATTTAGATTAGAGTAGTTGAGTTGGGTGAACAAAGAAGTTCAGAGATAGCATGAACAGATTTGATATTTGGGGATTGGCTGCTGCCTTCTGCTGATTTCTGAGAAGAGCTGTAAATTCCTGTAAGATTAGATTAAGTTTCCTTTATGCACCCGCATTGACCATCTCCATTTTGTCCCTGACATGATTCCATTTTAGTTTGGTTCTACAGAGGTATAGTGGAAAATGTATTTTCATACATACACAGTGCACACGTATAATATATGCATACATATATGTATATTATATATATAATTTCCTTTAATATCACAAAATATTCAGTTCTGCATGTTATAATCCAAGTATACCAATAGAATTTCAGAAATATAATTCTGAAAAGATATGGGTTTTCAGAGACAGCATTCCACTGGTGGTAGACCAGGGCAGGCCAGCCCTGACACAGAAGGGAAAAGAGTAGAAAAGGAATTTAAAAGGAGTAGAATATTAGGAAACCTCATACAGTTCACATTAAA
>NW_006443129.1:1480657-1492960 GCF_000325575.1 Pteropus alecto
ACTGGTGGGTAGAACGTGGTCTCTAGAGCATCTGGCAGCAGGTAGTGAGTGGTAGTCCAGGAAGGCAAACAATCTGTGCTAGATGCAGTTTATAGATTTTAGGAAAAAGGATTCTAGTATCACTTTATTCCGATGAGATCTATGTACTAGATAAGAGATAGGACAAATATACAGGTATGAGAATAGATAGGGATTGATCTCAAAAAACCAAGCAGGTGCTAATGGACAAGGAGGACAGCCACGAGATGATTCAATGTTGAGTCTTACAGCTTTAGGGGCTTCCTGTCCTAAGGTTATAGTGGTCCCAGAGCCTATAAAAGAGCTTAGTATGCCAGTTATGGCTCAGTATTTTTTCTTGGGGAAATTAGAGGGCTGTGGGGAAAGGGAGTCAGATTAAAGCGGCAAATAAGCCATTTAATTACTGACTTTCCTGAATTAGAGTACATTGACAGTAACTATACTCTTTCAACAAAATTTTATTAAGCACTTACTTATCTAATATTTAATACATATTTCAGACTAACAAAAAATATTAAAATTCTATAATTTATTGTATATTTCTACTTCAACACTTTAACATTTTTCTCACAATCATGGGTTACACCTTATATATAGCTACCTTCTCGACAGTCACACAGTATAATTTATACTTATTTAACATTCACATGCACCTGTAATCGCTTCCTTTTTTCTTTCCAACCCCCATCAAGTATAATGCAATCGAGTCCTTAAATCACAGATGACAGAAATAATGTGTAGAGATGCCTAGCCATTTCACCAAACTTATAAGTTGAGTGCCAAGTTGAAAATAATATCAGATATCTGCATCCCTAATTCAGTGATCTCAAAGGCAGCCAACCCTTCCTGACAACTGGCAAGAGTGTCCTGCTCTGACAGTCTGACCCTCACACTCCAATCAAATATAAAAACGGATCTGAATCTTTTTCACCCAGTTGTACTGTCAAGGCTAGTATAACCTGTCATATAAAGCTCTTTAAATCAGCCTGCCAAGAAAATATGATTGTAATACAGATATTAGCATTCAGAAATATTCACTCCCCTTTCACTTACACAGATTTTGAGAGTCAAAGCTATGCATTTTTATCAGATATTTTATTATCTTTCAACCTTTGTAAAGATCAATGTATTAGAATAGAGGAAGAATTTTTTCTCCTTTAATGCTAAAGTGATTTGGTACAAGGGAACTGCTAATGAGGATTTTTATTACTTACTGAAAGTTCCCATTTTAAAAAGTTTTATTTTTAAAAAATGAATGCAATATTTAAATTCCATAATACTTTTGAAAACTAAGCATCTGGTCAAAATAGTTGAGTAGGAATAAAAATGTAGTTTTGACTGTTCTTTGAAACTTGATGCTTCCAAGAGGAAGTGTAGCAAGTTCCAGTGAAATTTATACCATAAGAGCCTTGAATTCTAAATCTAAGCAAAAAGAGAGAGACTTTTAGAAGTAAATTTTTCCATTTACTTAAGATGTAATATAGTTCTTATCATAATGCCTAATGATGATGAATTTTTAGCATTTTTGTCATATTATAGATACAGGAAGCTAAATATTATTTCCGTTATCACTGTTTTCCCAATGTTTATACTTTTAGGAGATGGCATTCAAGTCATTCTGATTTCAATTCCCATGGGTTGATTGAATCACATTTATTTTACAGGTTAGATGGCGAACATCATTTAACAGAGTGAACTACTAAAATATCTAGGACTTTCTCTTCAAACAAAAATCCTAAATAAAGAACCCCCAAGTTTAATACAGTTGGGCTATTGTGCCCATTTTATCATCAATAATATGAACACTAAATGAAAAATGTCTCTTTTTCCTTAAATTATAAAAGTTAATCTTTTCTTTCTTAAGAGGTACTTGGGAAAGGGCAGGTGGGATTATTTTAGTGCTCATGAAAGTGAAAGATTGACAGCACTGGCTGAAGTCAGACAGAAAGCAGTCAGCCCTGGGGAAGCATTGCTGACAGTCATGCTAAAACACTACAACACTGACATGAAACTTCCTCTAGATTCCAAAAAGAAGCCATTTGGGAAGAACCTATCGATAATGTAAAATCGGACCAAAATGGTTCTGGTTGAGAACTGCTAGCAAATGTCTACCCAAGACGAATTGGAGATGACCAAACTCTCATTTCAAATGAAAAATATGAACATAGTTTTCCTCACATGAAAGTTTTCTTGCAAATTAGGACTTTTTTTTTTTTAAGTAGCATATTAGGTTTAACATTTCGGGTATTTTTCTATAAGTAGATGTATTTTCTTCCTGAATTCTCATGGTTCTACTTTAAGTTCAGTTTCGTTTATCAGAAAGATATGAGAAAAAGTTTAATGCTGTGAAAGATACTTAGAGCAATAATATGACCTGCAGAACTGAATATATAGCAACTCACGCATCACATAAAGCTTTCCAGACTAAAAAAAAAAAAAAGGACAGGATATAAATGAAAGCAACCATGTTAAAAACAATCAAATAAGCTTCTTCTGTGCTTAAATAATGGATTAAGGTTTTGGCAACCCTAACTCCTGTTTTTGATGCTTTGTATTGCTTCGCAACTTGACCTTGGGTTTATTTCTCTGGAGTATAACACTGAGCCCATGTGAAGTCCTTTTCTCTGAGTAAATCTGTTGTCAGAGGGGGGAAAAACAAGGAAAAATTGATTCTATAGAATTTCATAAATGACAACACTGAAAACAGCCTTTCTGAGTGAGTTTTCTTTCTTCTTCCCAGTACACATATATATGTGAGAAAGCAAAACAAAACAAAACGAAAAGGTGGACACTTACCTTTCTTCCCCTTCAGGTAAACTACTTAAAGTGTATATTTAATATGGACTAAATCACGCAAAAACCGTTCTGGATTAAGTGGGAAAAGGTAGAAGGCAGTTTGTTTTTTAAACATGGCATTATTAATTTTAAATATGATAAGAAATCTTTCTAGTGGAATTAGCAAGTCCTTAGAGTATTTGCTCTAATACAAAAAATTTTAAGTGTATGTAAATGATGATTCTGTAGTGTGTGATGATCCTTTAGAAGGGAATTTTCCAAAATTAGTTTTTGAATATCCCTCCTCCACTTTGTTTATGTGATTGATTTGGACTCTCCATTTAGATATGTTAAGCAGAGTAAATGTCATTCCATTCTTCTTTGGAGTATGGCAAATATCTAATCAGAGGAATTGAAATAGATGGCTTTAATGTAAAAAAAATGGAATCATATATGACTTATAGAATTTTTAAATAATGTTACTAACTTCCTAGGCATGGCAAGATTTGCCTGCTTCTTCTCTTCCTTCTATTTGTCTTCTACTCCCTCATTAGCAATTCACAAGGCAGCCAAAGTGATCTAAAAATAATAAAACAAAGCAAAACTTCTAATTTTATCACCTCATTGCTTTCTGTGACATTCTATTGCCACAAGAAAAGTTCTAAATTCTTTAAATGCCTTAGGAAGCACTTCCTGATCTTTTAAGCCGCTCATACTCTCTACCCTGCTTACTTCTCTAGCCTCTGTCTCTCCCCACTCCCCCATCACACACTCTACTTCCGACTGCACCCAACGTCACTCAGTACCTCTAAATCTGTTTTGCTCTCTTTCTTACCTACTCTTCTCTTGCCTGGACCATCCTTTCCTCCCCTTACCTCTGATCTCCTCCTCTTCCTCACCTCTTTTATTCATCTAACTCCGATCTTCCATAAGGTCCAACCGAGCCTAGATATCATTTTCTCTTGGAATCCTTCCCTGACTCTCCCCTCCCATGGCACCTGTCACATTTCATAGCATCAATTATTATGTACCATTATCACCCATTAGATGATAAGCTCTTTCAGGACCATATGCCACATCTCCAACATTTCTTTAACTAATATTAAATACCTATTATGCTCAGATTTATTTCTAAGCTCTGAGAAAACAACAAAGAACCAAGCCAACAAAGATCTTGCCTCAGAGAGCTTATATTCTGTATACACAATGAATATTTGTTGGCAAGAGCAGAGTAAAAGAAAACAGAAAAAAACAGAACAGCATAGAACAACAAAAATAGAAGAGATTAGAGTTTACAGAGCAAAATGAGAAAGAGCCAGAAGACATTCAAGGTAAAAATGGAAAGGGCTCATAGAAATCCATGTTGATCTCTTAAAAGACCCCACCCCATGGTGAGATAGGCCCTCTTTTATCTAAGACTTTGCCATTGACTCATGATACCATCTGAAGATGACAGATATCGTTCCTTGCTTCATTACCTGTAGCCAAGTACTTTGGGTTCTGTCATATTATGCCATTAAGCCTTCCAGTGATGATCTCCGGAGCCATCTGCTGTCCAGAGTGAACAAGGCTTCGGAACCTAAATGATATAGTTAAGCTTGACCAAAACAAGCTGGAAGTTATTTTAAAAGCATTGCTTTTCCAAAATTTATTCACTGGGAAAATCTGCTATAAAACAATGAATATGTTATGCAAGTAAAATTAGACCTTTCAACCTGCTTTGTATGATGCATGATTGCACACACTTAGTGCAGGTGATTCTGCCAAAATTAAAAGTAATTTTATTTTTTTATACATTTAATGCAAAGGTCAAAAAAGAGGTTTGGTATCCCTGTCATCCTCTTATACTTAAAAAAATAAAAAGAGCTTCCTTACACCACTTTTTTACAATGTGATACAGGTCTTTAAGCCACAACAAAATTAGGGTAAAAACAAAGAAATCAAACTAAATTGTTTTTAATGTAACATACAAAAAAGAGTGATAGATGCATCCCACATCACTAAATTCTATTTTCTAGGTAGGAACACATTTCAACTTACTGTGACATTTTGAAATCCTATCGCCTACCATGCTAAATGTCTAATCAAGCCTTCAGTGACATAGCTATTGCTGATATTTCCCACTTCACAACTACCAGTTTCTTTCTTAGACCTGAATCAGCAGCAATTTTAGGCAACTTGCTATTCCCTGGACATATTATGCTGTTCCATTCCTCTGTGCCTTTGAACTCGATCTTCTCTCTGAAGGGATGTCCTGGCCTCTTTGTTTTACTATTCAAACTCCTACTTTTCTTTTAAATTCTACCTAAGACATTACCTCTATTATGATGTCTCCCTGTTTCTCCCCATAGCCATCCCAAACAGCTGATTCTTTTTTTTTTTGCCACTAAATGAATTTTGTACAGACTTCCGTTAGAGCCTTTACCTTCTGTGCTGCCATTACTTGTTTACACTGATGTCTCTCCTACTATAACATGATCTCCCCAAGGATAAGAAGGATGTCTTTGTGACTTAAGAAACTGACATGTGAGATGTGTTTTAAAAAAAAGTTTTATTAGAAGAATAATAAGTGAATGAACGAATAAATGAATGCCACCTGTGAACTTCAGGGCCTCTCTGGGTAATGCCCTTTATACACTGAAAATTCAGATCGGGAAATTTCTCTTTCTTCCTTTCTTTATTATTAATCAAGTTCATAATGATGACTAGGGAGGAACTAAAAAGTGAAATTTGAATTCCATTTGTACAGTATGGTTCTGAGATTGCACTTTTCATTTTACATCATTTGCCTAATTCATCTCATCCGGTCATCTCCTCTGCAAATAATCACCAAATTCATATTATAATCATAGCACCATGCTAAATACTGTAAAGCCAATTGCAAAGGATAAAAGAACCTCCAATATATTTATTTCTTTTCTGTGAAGATAGTACATCCACATTTTTAAAAGCCAAATTGTAGTACATAAAAGGTATATGATGCTAAGTGCCAAATAAGTGAGGCAGACAACGGGTGTTACAGGCAGGCATAAGAGGAGTGATCACATTACTCATGAACAAAATAGGAGCTAAGGGAAAAGTTGACAAGACAGCATTTCATGTTAGAATAATGGAATGAACAAAAGTTTGTGTAAATTTTCTCAACTAAGACCCTGAGGATATAAGAAAATTGTCCTCTATACTTTAATCAGTTTGTCCCAACATTAAAACTTATTCAAAAAATACCAGCATTTTAATAATTTTCTCAGCCAAAGTCTACCTTTAAAATAGATTAAAATAGAATATATTAAACAGTTTTTGGTCTTTCTAGTTCCGAGCTCTTCCAGACTTCCCTCAAGTTCTTACCCACCTTTGGCTGTGAGCCCCTGTGCCCTGTCCCTCCCATAGAGTAGTGCTTTCTCAGTCTTTCAGAACACTGTGCCCTCTCTTCTCTTGAGTGTTCATCAGTCAGAGTAGCTGGTCCCAAACTCACTGCCTCTAAAGATGTCATTATGTCATCTTGCCTCTCATCCTTAGGTTATACTCAGAGCTAGCCTTTCTGACAATGGGTAATTTGAAGTCACAGTTCCACTCCGAACTGATGTATCACAATAGTACGTGCAACAGCCACAAGAGAAAACCTGCTTCTCAAATATGTTCGATCAAAGTACTGTGGATCTGTCAGGAAGTTCTGATTTAATGTATAAAGTGCCTATGGGCATAACAGTGCCACAGGAAGCAACTGAGCCCAGCACTAACCCATTCTGTCTCTGTTTCCTTAGGCAGAAGTGGAGGTTGCTTCTTCTTCTAATTTAGCTTACTGGGATGTTATGTGTATTAATAAATCATAGAATATGAAACTTTCACATGAACCGTAAGATCACATAGACCATACCTCTCAATTTACAGAGAATCTGTAACTTGCCCAAGGTCACACAACAAATTAGTGGGGGGAAAAAGAGAGATTAGAAGCCAGATGTTTGGCTCTAGAGTCGCTTTGTCTCTCCACCTTACACACTGTACCTCTGGAGTAAGCATCCCTGGGTTTATGAGAATCACCACTGTGTATGGCCCAAAATTCTATCTACTTTTCTGATCCTTTTTGAATATTTGTTTTCAAATAGCATTTGCATATAATACTAGTATAAATATAGACATACCTCATTTTATGCAGTCTCTTTTCCTAATGACAGGATCTGAATTCTTTCCCCAAATAAATACCATCCAACTATGGATAGAAATAGATGATATAAGTATTAAAACTGCTTTTTTATTAGTATTATTCTCATAGGGCAACCTGATAAAAAAGCAAATCGTTCACACTTTAGTGGTTTACATCAATTTGAGGCCATTCAGATGAAAATGCTTTGTAAACACTCAAATGTTATGTACATAAGTTATCACTTTATATATTAGCACTTAATGTATAAAATATCTCAATATTAATGGCCCAAAATAATTGACCCTTTATTCCCTTTTATGATTTATATAGTACATGTTTTAAAACTATTACTTCTGTGCTAATTTCCATAAGTTTTTATCATAAAAACTATAGATGAGAAGCTTAAGAAAACTTCATTAAAATACCCTAGGGAGAGAGTAGAGGGGCAGCTAGCATTCCATGGAACTAGATTAAAAAGAAAAAAGAGAGACAGAGAATAACTGGAGAGAGATGATATGGGGAAGAGTGCTACTCTCCAGAGAAGAATGGGAATTTAACTCGATTAGTGTCAGCCATCCCCTTGAAAGCTTACCACGTAGTATATTTGTAAAACCATAATGAACGATAGGTCGTTTCAAAAAGTTGTCTATACTGTCAGTAATGTTTAAGTATCTACATTCAGATACTACAGCAATCCTCATAATAATGTGTATGTTTACTTCTCACACATTACAGCAACATTGTGTCCTGCTTTATCTACCCTATAGGATGGAATAGAAAATCTAATTTAACAGCTGTCCCCCAGAATAGTGTTATTCACCTAATGATGTGCACCTATGTTCTCATCAAAAGAGATTATTGAGAAATAGTAGACAATGAATTAATTTTAGGAACAATTTAGGAAGAAGCAGGTGAAAAGGCTTTTAATTCTTGAGGCTTTGAATAGCACTATAAGCTCTGTTTTATTACAGGAGCAAAAATTAGCATTCACCGAGCCGTTTATACATTTAGACAATGAATAAAAATGTAGTATATTTCTAGGTAGACAGTGTAAGATGAGAAGAATGAGAAAACCTTTCTATAGTTAAGAATTTTTTTTAGAGAGTGGAAAACAAAATAAGTTAGCTATTCATGGTTATTTGAAGTCATCTCTCATCTGTCCCTACTCTTTATGAAAAATATGGTCTAAATAAATATCAAAAGTAGATAATTGTTTGTTTCATAATCAGAACAAGGAGCCAGGTTAAAATTAGAATGGGAGAGGGGGAACAGCAATGTCTACAGAAGCCAAGGGGATAATGGAAATAGGTCAAGTGTGTCTGATGAAAGACTTAGTGAGATAGTAGAGTGGAGTGGTAGTACTCTGGAGAGCTCACATCCTGTCTAAAGGCATTTAGATTCACTAAAATAAAAATAGCCATGAGTAACCTAACTGTAGGCCTGCTTCAGCCCAAGGGCAAAGAGTTGGTGGGCTCTGGATTCATAAAATCAAGACCCTGAGACCTCAGTGAACACCCAAACAAGGTGCTTGGCATAGGGGAATGAAAGCCTGGAACAAGGAACAACTGATAAGGAGTCTTTGTCTTGTATAAAAGTATAAAAACATTTTTATTCATATGTTGTGGCCTAAAACAATACTATTTACCATAGATTTCTACAGCGTTTGTCATCCTATGAAAACTGGTTATTAAGAACCAATGACTTATATTTTTAAAACTACACCAAAAAAAAGGGTCTTTTGTTTACAGCAAGAGTATCTTAATCTAATATCTATGAATCACCTGATGCTGATGCAAATCCTGTGTGTGTGTCTATATGTGCATTTTTGAAGGAACAAGGTTTGTAACTTACCCAGTGTGTCATAACCCCACAAAGAGAATAGAAACACTCAGTAAAAGGCAAGAAATCCAGAGAGAATCATTATCAAGCAGGTTCAGCGGTAGGCTGAAATCTGAGTGTCAACATTTAACCATAATGTTCTTTGATTATGAAATTTTACCTGTGAAAGAATTAAGATGAATGAGGTATCTTGGATTTTGAAAGGGCACTGGTGGGACAAAGGCAGAAATGTAAGCATGTAACCAAACTCACTGGACCAAGATATGCAGATGTCCTCAAACTGGACAAGACAAGATCTAATTACAAGAACTGAGTTAGAGCTTTTCCATCAGCAAAAGTGATTTGGTGCCTCTGGCTCCTAAAAGCCCTTGTTTGAGAAGATCACTCTTTAGGCTGGGCAGTGACTCCTGATGAGGGAACTGGGACACTGGTCTGGGCTGGAAGCCCAGCAGATCCCTAAAAAAGACAAATTTTAAATACATTAAGTTAAGAAAGTAAATACCATTTGTCGAGTACCTACTATGTGTTGGCAGCTAAGAGGTACTCCATCTGTGCTATCTCATTTAATCCACTTAATAAATGTTATCTAGAAGCAAAAATATGAGAAGCTTTCTCAACTATAAATGAATTTATTCTATCATAGCCCTCAGTCTTCCTTCAAGGAAGGCCAAATATTGTCCTCATGTTTCAGAAAAAGATAAAACTCCACACAGTAACTCAATAAGAAAAGGAAGCACACACCCCTCTGAGAGGGATGGGGATGCAGTTTTAAAAGGCTTACACAATATAATACAGTTGTACATTATAATATTATAATTTGTTGATTTGGGAATACAAACTAGAAAGAAATGCTCAAAGATGGACTTATTTTTCAAGATCAGCAATTCTCAGGAGAAAGAAAAATATCCCCCTACGTGAGAGTTGTCTGTATAACTCATGTGTGTGTAATCTTTCTGTGATTTCCTGTGACTTCTCAGGTCACCATAGTGAGTTAAAACAGGAGACCCCACAGTGCTGATTCCTTCACCAATGTTCCCCAAACCAGCCTACCTCAGCCACAGATAATCCCACTGATAAGAAATTATAATGTAAAGCAATCTTTCATTGAACATTAATGCCTCTTGTCTGACGTTAGTAAGTCTTCATATAATGACTCTTCCAAATAACCAATACTTACACATTAAGAGTTAAAAAACAAAAGGAGAAAAAGTCAATGACCTGGTTCCATACTTTCTATCATGTATTATTCACACTGTTGCCTTTTTTTAAAAAAAGCAACTAAGTTATTTTAACTCTTTCTTACCACTTAGGATGATCACTGTGACCATTAGTTATTGGCCTGGATATAAAACAAGAGTGTGCTTGTCTCCTTCACTGTCTGTCATCAGGCTATCTGTTCACACAGTCTAGATACCAACTCATATATCTGATCTCATTACAATTTAATGGGAATCGAGATATTGTAGGCAAATATTAAAAAGTTATAGTTTTCCATTTTATGATTATTAATTCAAATCCCCTCATTTTGCAGATCCAAAATATAAGACTCAGAGTTAAGACTTGCCCAAGGTCATCCAATGGGTTATAATAGAGTTGCATCTCACTTAGAATTCTCAACTCATAAAGAAAAATATTGTTTAGTCGAAATTATCATTAGAAGCTCCTTAAATTAATCTTTAACCATAGTATATATGTTTTCTGTACTGTAATTCTTATTGAAGTTTAGGTACTACAGAGATAGACCGAGGAAATAGGAATAGGAATATCTGCAGGTAGACCGTTGTCTATTCAAACCCATTGCCTTCAAAATGACCATCAAATCCATTGGGTGAGAAATGAAGAGAGATTTTTGTGTGTATGTGTTCTTGTTTCTCAACGGAATTTTCCATCTGGTTTCAACATTAAACCTCTGTAACCTTGCTTTATTTCCATTGATCATGTCCTCTATTGAAGACTAGAAGATTAGGTTCTAAAACTCAGATGTTAGTTAAGCACACCTATAACACAACTCCACTCCTGAGGTTCAGTGTTTACAGGTATACAAGGCTCCAGGTTCCACCTATGCATTTTTTCTGCTACAACCTCACTACATACTTATTAAACAACAATCCCTGAATTTGACTTAAGAAGCAGAAAAAAGGTTTGCTAACATTTTCAGTGTTGATCCGGTTTGCTTACTTCCTGCTCTCCTTTGTTCCATAGGTGATCACATTTGCTGCATAAGGGAGGTATTAGTAAATGAGAAGGCTTTTGAGTTACACTGAGTCATTCTGATTATCATCTTTGGTAACTTTTTTTCTTATAAACATATGGTAAAGCAAGATGTAATGTTTCAATGATTGTGATTTCAAATCTAAAGTACTGTTTGTTCATTCCTGAAACCCGAAACAAACATCTGGTAGTTAATGCTTTGAGAAAAAAGTATCTGAGCGCATTACCTCTGTCTCTGATTCAAGATTATAGACAAAAATAAGTAGATGAGATAAAGCCACAAAGTTGGTATATTCAATTAAAAAAAAAAAAAAGAACTAGGCTTTTGTGCTTCTTCTAAAGTAGAAAAAGGAATAGAGATCATGTGGTAATCTTAACAACTTCTTCCTTTCTGTCTTATCTTGCACTTAGATATAAACCATATCCAGTATATGTCCTCCCATTAGAAAAAAAAAAGATTTAAATGCTTCCTTTATCTCCATCCCATATATGCTCCAAATTATTCCAGTTTGTGCATACTGTCAGGTTTAGTTACCATGTTATCATGCATTTTTGTTAATTAGGATTGTATCTCCTAAGTTAAAACTTCTGTGCCAATTTTTCACTTTTTTAAAGATTTATTCCAGCTCACACTTTCCATTACAAGACAACACTGGGATAGAATTTGAAATAAAGATGTACCATCTGCTTTGCAATGTTGCTCACCTTAGGAAAATTATTTTGGATTTTTATAGGGGTAGCATATTAGTGCGCTAGGGCTGCCATCACAAAATACTGCAGGCTCAAACAACACAAATTTATTTTTTACAGTTCTGGAGGCTGGATATCTAAAACCATGTTTTCAGCTGGTCTGGTGTCTCCTGAGGCCTCTCTCCTGGGTTAGCAGATGGTCATCTCCTTGTGTCCTCACATGGCCTTTCCCTGTGCCTGCACACCTCTGGTGTCTCTTCATCTTCTTACAAAGACACTGGTCATACTGGATTAGAGCCCACCCTTATGACCTCATTTAACTTTAATTACCTCTTTAAAGGCCCTGTCTGTAAATTTAGTCACATTGGGGATTAGGGCTTCAACATATGAATTTCGAAGGACCACAATTCAGTCCATAACAGGTAGCAATGCTATTAATCAAATACTCTGTAAAATCTTAGGGAAAATGTATTTAAGTTATCATTTATATGTGATAACAAGTTATGTGAAATATAAATTTATGTGTGAATCATTTATATGAGATATCATTTATAAATGAATGCACATAAAATAATCCTTAACTCTGTTTTTTTAGCCTGTCTTAATAGAGCACACAAAGATTTAGCAAA
>NW_006443129.1:1494446-1512172 GCF_000325575.1 Pteropus alecto
AAAAAAAAAAGATTTAAATGCTTCCTTTATCTCCATCCCATATATGCTCCAAATTATTCCAGTTTGTGCATACTGTCAGGTTTAGTTACCATGTTATCATGCATTTTTGTTAATTAGGATTGTATCTCCTAAGTTAAAACTTCTGTGCCAATTTTTCACTTTTTTAAAGATTTATTCCAGCTCACACTTTCCATTACAAGACAACACTGGGATAGAATTTGAAATAAAGATGTACCATCTGCTTTGCAATGTTGCTCACCTTAGGAAAATTATTTTGGTTTTTTATAGGGGTAGCATATTAGTGTGCTAGGGCTGCCATCACAAAATACTGCAGGCTCAAACAACACAAATTTATTTTTTACAGTTCTGGAGGCTGGATATCTAAAACCATGTTTTCAGCTGGTCTGGTGTCTCCTGAGGCCTCTCTCCTGGGTTAGCAGATGGTCATCTCCTTGTGTCCTCACATGGCCTTTCCCTGTGCCTGCACACCTCTGGTGTCTCTTCATCTTCTTACAAAGACACTGGTCATACTGGATTAGAGCCCACCCTTATGACCTCATTTAACTTTAATTACCTCTTTAAAGGCCCTGTCTGTAAATTTAGTCACATTGGGGATTAGGGCTTCAACATATGAATTTCGAAGGACCACAATTCAGTCCATAACTTGTAGCAATGCTATTAATCAAATACTCTGTAAAATCTTAGGGAAAATGTATTTAAGTTATCATTTATATGTGATAACAAGTTATGTGAAATATAAATTTATGTGTGAATCATTTATATGAGATATCATTTATAAATGAATGCACATAAAATAATCCTTAACTCTGTTTTTTTAGCCTGTCTTAATAGAGCACACAAAGATTTAGCAAAAGATCAGCCCAGCAGAGTAGCAATTCACACTTACTAAATACTGTTTTCCAGAAGAGACAAAGAAAGACCCAGAGTCAAAAATGTCAGATGAGACTGCTACACTTGTGTCTGTTCTGAGGTCTAAATCTGCAGATTTGGTCTTTACTCTCTGGAAGTGTGGTTTCCACATGCCTGAACCTGATTTGAATCGCTTCAAAATGCAGAGCCAGAAGACTGGGAGCTTTAGCCACAAACGTACAATAGAGCAAAGGCTACTACTGTAGTGTGGGTCCAAATTACAAGTCTGAGTGTCCTTGTCCCCTTGTAAAGTATAGACCACACTAGTCTTTTCAGAACACTACTTCATGTTCTCTTAGATCATTTACAATGTTTCTATTTCTGAATTTTTTAATGCTCTGCATTAGCATTGCAAGATTTAGTAAATAAAATATAGGATGCCCAGTTAAATTTGAATTGCAGGTAAACAATATTTTTTAGTACAAATATGTCTCATGCAATATTTGGGACATAACGCAAAAAATATATGTATATTCTTTCACAGGACATACTTACACTAAAAAAAAAAGTATTTTTTATTTATCTGAAATTCGAATTTAACTGTGGATCCTATATTTTATCTGGTAACTCTACTTTGGGTTCTAGAATGAATCCCCCCACTTGCAACTCCCTTCCCGTGTCCACCACTCTCTTAAACTGCTATCACCAATTTCCTGTTCCTAATTTGGTGCTACCCCAAAGCATGAAAACGCCAGATTTCAGGCTCCCTTCCATGGTACTACTATAACATACAATAACAGATGCTCAGTGTTAAAACAGTAAAGTTAGTTTGGCCCAACTTTTCTCCCGTGCTGAAATACTCACATCTTTATATCGATGCCCCATAACACTACTATAATAACGTTAATAGAGGTTATGTGCTTATTAATGTGGGGAGGAATCTCTAAACCTCTAAATCTCTAAACCCTGGGCTCAGTCTACTCACCTGTAAAATCAGGGGATTTAATTCAAGGTATTCTCCCCAAGGTCCCTTCTAACAATTCCTTGCTACAATTCTTTAAGATGAGGGTTCTGTTAATGCTCTCATTTGCCTTGTGAAACCTAATTGTTTCTATTTCAGTTGACTCTCTTTTCTCTTCAAGTAAATAGTGTTTAGAAATAAGTAGTGTTTGGATGCCTCCATTAATGGCTTCACCTCTAAAGATGTTAGACCTAAATCTCTCGAGGTCCAAAGAATGCACCATTTATTTCCTTCCACTTCCACTCGTCCTAACACCAAACTTTGCGCACAGCGAGTGATCAAATGCTGTGATCATGAAAGTGCTGATAATGTTAAAGTGACTCCACTGTGGTGGGTTCTGACTGTCAAAATCACCTGCGGGAACAGAAGCCATCTCCGCGGCCTGAGACCAGCTCGTTGTTCTCTTGCGCCATCTAGTGGCGTCAAGGTTCCTCTCGTCCACTCGCTGTTCAGAGATTGTAAATCAAATGGATGAATTGTTTTATTCTTGTCATTATAGTAAAAAGGGGATTTATAGAGTGTATAAAGAGATAAAATGTAATAAATGTTGATAAAAAATAAGTATAACACAATGGTCGACTTTAATACCTGTATAGTATAGATTAAATTCATGCAATTTAATCTCTTTAATATGTTCAGATATTAACTTGAACAGTGGAGAACAAAAATATAAACTAGCCTAAAATGTTACAGAGAAAGATTACCCTTCCTGAGTGCTCTTGTATAATGTTAAAGGATTTTTTAAATTTAAAATAAATGTAATCACAGCAGATGAAAAAGAGAAGGAAAGGAAATAAAGTTCTGATAAACATTGAATTGGTAGAGAATGTTCTGTATTTAACCATTTGTCTTCAATTAAGTTAGAACTATTGTCATTATTATTTATACACACAATACAATGTTTAATGAATGTTGAATGATATTTAGTTTTAATGTCTTATAATCTGGAACTTTCTTTAAATGGCATGATAGTGAGTTTAATTGTGTGAATCTAAAGAGAAAATAAATTTCTCTAATGAATGAAATAAAATATCTCTGAAGTGTGACTTATTTCCCATTAAAGCTGTTTCTACTGAATAACTATTATAGGAAATGTATTTCTGACATTATAATATTATTCTTATTTTTCTTCTTATTTAAAATGCCAACACTATCATGCAGTATTTAAGTCTTTCTAACATAAGATATTTAATTGGAACACCATTTTGTTTTTTAATACACTTGCGAGCCATCTGAGAAATCTTCAATTTATTTTCCAGGGTGGGAAAATCCCGATAAGGTGGACAGCCCCAGAAGCTATTGCCTACAGAAAATTCTCCTCGGCAAGCGATGCATGGAGCTACGGCATTGTCATGTGGGAGGTCATGTCCTATGGAGAAAGACCATATTGGGAAATGTCTAACCAAGATGTAAGTGCCGCCAATAGTTATACTTCCATTTTGTGAGCATAAACACATTAGCAGTGAGAAGGAAATATACCTTTTGCCCTCAATCATATTAGACTCTATCTTCCTGAAAGTTGTTCAGGGCCTGTGGCTAAGTTTGAAAAACTAAATAACCTTTCACTCTGAGTTGTATTTGGTGTCATAGGAGCCATCTGGCAGGCTTTGCCACATGATTACCTGATCCACATCCTACATCTGATACTTAAAGAGTAATGTTTACCTTTCATTTCTTCTTTAGGGCAATTTAATGTACCACTGTAAAGAGCAAAGTAATTTACATTACATATTGCTTAGTAAAAAAAGGTTAAATGTTTTCAGGCAATGTATTATCAATACATGTCATCTAGTATGGTTCTTTTAAGATATGTACATGGCAGTTTCTACAATGTTTTGTTTCTGTTTTATCTATAAAACTTACCTTGGTGGTTAGTAATATCACAGAATAGGATACACATTTGACCTCTATGACCTGTTCAGAGTGTTACAGACAATAGCCAGAAAATTCAAACACCCTGACAATGCAAATAAGTATGCTGTCAGAATTGAAAATATATTTTAATTTCCCATTTCCTCATCTTGAAATTCAGATTGAGTCCATTCACTTGCCTTCCTCCAACTATCTAATGGTTTCTGAGACAATGCCAATGGGAAATCACCTCTACTGTGATTCTGAATGCTCATAGGTGAAAATAAATAATGTAACTATAGGACATTTCTAAACACATTCATAGTACAACCACTGTGACATTTACTTCCTTTTTCAAGTCAATTTCTTGAGCAACCTCTCTACACCTCACATCTCATTGCTCCATCCTAATTTCAAGTTGCCCAAGTATCTTGTTCTTTTAAATTGTCCAAGTATCTTAAGGACTTATTCAGTCACAGAGAAAGTTCATCCTTTTCTAATGCCAGGCATAGAGCAGACTGGGTCTTGGTTAACTCACCATGGCTATTGTTTCTCCTTGCCATAGAGCGTTAGTTTCAAAGCTGAGTCCTGCTGAGTCCTTGGGTGCCTACTGACTCTGTGGAGAATGCCAGGTCCAGAAACCTACATGGCATCAGGTTGTATACACTGCTTAGTAAACGCTCTTCAAAGCACATCGTCAAAGCCCAAAGCTAGTGCAGCTAGGTCCTACGGAGCATTTGCCAGTACAAACTGGGCCATAACCAGCAAGCTCTGCTCTACTCTCAACACTCAGACGTTTAGATCCAGGTCATTGGCCTAGAGTCTACTATTCTTCATGAAATTTTAATTGAAGGACCTCATTGTCATTCCCTGCTACTAGGCCTTGTTAAAGATACCTTTATGACTGTCTGTCCAGCTCTTCTTAAAATTAAATCTCAGAAGCAGAAATCTGCCCCCTCAATCCCAGAAGGAACTCATCGGTTTTTTTTGCTTAACCAGTTATCCAAAGTAGTAGAAGCTCCAGATTCAGTAATCTTATAGCTCTGTTCTACTCCAACCCCAGATCATACGTGCCTATTCGTTCTACTTTGACATGACTAAAATAGGCCCTTCGAACCAATCTCCAGAATGAAAAGCCCTCCCCAGATGAGTTAAAGTCTTCACTGCATAGAAGAGCCCTCACTTCAAATACCCTCCTTAATTGGTACTCCATTTAGTCCTCATATTAATCAGTTCCCTGACAGACTTAAAATAAAAAATTTTCTGTGAGAGGGCTCCAAACTTTACTGATAATATACCCTTACCAGTAAAAAAAGTTCTTGAGCATCCACAGTTGATGTATATATATTTATTTGCATATTATATACAAGTACTACTGTACTAATATAGCCATTTATTCATTTAAAAATATTTATTGAGTGCCTGCTCTGCTCCAGGAACAGCTACAACAGAAAACAAATGCTTCACCTAGAAAGGGCCATAAAGATTATCTAGTCCAATCAAGTCCAACTTGATTATGAAACTGAGGCACAGAGAAGACACATGATTTCCCTAGGATCACATAGTAAGTGATTTGACAGTGACCTTAGAAGACAGTGCTAATTAACTTTTAGAATAAGTCATGGGCAAGGACAAGAAAGGAGGGAACAACTGCTTCTATCATGGTGGGTTGGTTTATAGTCTATGAAGTTTCTCATGTAGGATCAGTGACTTCCTGCCCTTGTGGAGCTTACATTCTAGAATTCTACCACTGAACCACCAGTGCAAATAACTGGAGCTTACATTCTAGGTAGAGGGAGACAGACTGTAAACAAAACAAATACATAAAAGATGTAGTAAGTACTAGGATAATCACTGCTTTGTGGGGGGAAAAAAAGCACAAAAGTAGAATAAGAAATGCTGGGGGGTTAATTTTAAATCTATCTTGTATACTATAAAATACGGTCATAAGTTATTCCTTTATGATGATGAAAGTCATAATTAGTCATTCTTATTAGACATTCATAAATAGTCATTCTTATAATGGGATAAAACAAGCACAAGGAGAAGTTCCATTATTTTTCCTGCCCCTGAGTTATTGTCTTACTACCTGGGGTACATTGCACCACAGGTTGAATAACCATGGCCACTGCTATGTCAACTGTAAGTCAGCCATGAAAGTCACTTAACTTTTCAAAGTGCCTGCGTTTCATGACCAATAAATACAATAAAAGGACTGGGTTAGATTTGTAATGTCTCTTTTAACAATAACATACTGCTTTTAATAATCTCTGGAGAAATAGTTATCATATTTATCTCAGCAAAAGAATCATTCAAATTGCTCTTTTCCGAACTTTAGGACATTCCTGAATCTCTGTGGAGATGCTGAGAATGACATAGGACTTTCACAGAACAGAGCAGGTACAAGTGAAGATGTCAGACGACAAGACAGATTTTTCTGGAAGAGCCACTTCTGAGGGAAAAAGCCCAAATGTGTAGTTTCCAATATAGACCACCATGTAAATTGTTCTTAATTATTACCTAGAATAGTCCAAACCCTGTAGTCAATCCTTTTTCTCCTGGATCTTGCCCAACAGTTTACCCAGCCACTCTGGCCATATATGTTGATGGACTGTGGCCAACATAGCCATTTAGAGAGCAATTCTGTCTACTGAACCTGATTTGGCCACAAAGACTATAACTGGAACCAAAAGAAGCTATTGCAGCCAGAAATAGACTCTCGACATTAAGCCTATTCTCATTCATTCAGGATTGCCAATGCCCACAGCACAAGTCTGAATTCTCTCTCTGCCCAGAGATTGGTTGTTTTTCGAGGACCAGGTAGGGGTTAAGCTGGCTACTTTCATGGTCTTTGAGTGGTTACCAAAAAATATTCAAGCAAGAATTTGAGGATAAAACAAATTTTTTTTTCTTGTTTTTATTCGGTGGGGGACAGAGGGGACAGGGAGCCAAACCCTTGTGGTCCTAAGATCAATATGAGACTAAAGTAGTAAAAGCTAAAATCTTTTATGTTTCTTGAGAATATTTTTTTGCTGCTGGAGTAGAGTTGAAATTTTGTTTAGCTTAACATATTGGAAGTCAGCATATCTGTGACAGATCCTGTAACCAGAATTTCTGTTAGGAAGCAGAAATGGCTTAATCGAAACTTTCCCAGCTGCTTCTCTCCAAATACTGGTTATTCCCTATTTGTCCTGCATTTCTTATTTGTTTGGTCAAAGTATAGTCTTATTTTTGACTTTTTGCAACCGAGGCATATTTTAAACAAGGAAAGTTATGTTTCAGACTATAAAAATTCAACTATGTTCTGTTTGCATATTTTACATTTTGGTGAGTTCAACCGCACTATGGGATTAATTAAATAAGGAATGTTAACATGCTTTATTACTTTAAATGAGTTTAGGAAATTTCAGATAATTTTTATGAAAGAGTTCCTCCATTCTGCAGACTGTGGCGTATCTATTACAATGAACAATTCTGAGTTAGCAGAATCTGTTTTAGTGAATAATATAATGTTTCTCAAAGGTCAGTGGTATTGCACGTTAGGGAAAGGAAATGAGAAAAATAGAGAACTAGTCCATAAAAGGCCTAAAATAAACATAACAGCAGGTGCTGTCTGCTTAGCCATCCAATAGCTACTTATTAAACATGTGCCAGTAACGGGGCCAGGTGTGCGTGTAAGGTAGGAATGGAGAATTAGAAAACCCAGCCCTCACTCTCAAGGAGCCCAATGTGTAAGTGAGGAGACAAAGTTCTGGTGTTTGTCTTTCCCTGCCTCCAAGTAAAGTGTGGACTCTTTAAGGGGCTTCATGCTTTCTACCTTTTTTTAAATAGAGACGACATTGTGAGAATGCAACATCACTATTTTTTAAAATATATGCCAAAAAGCATATTCCATTCTATTATTTGGAGTCCTTTTGATTATAAATGACAGAACTCATTCATGAGACTAAGAAAGTAGTTTAGCAGTGCTGGATCTCAGGAGTCATGCAGATTTTTAGTGCTTTTCTAGGTCCATTGACTTCATTTTCTCTACTGCAAAGGTCTTCTTTGCTTTATTCTTCTTTATGCTCCAGAGCTCAGCAACCTCAGCAAAATGAGAACCTCTCTGTGAAAATTCATATACCAATCTCAGAGAATTCTGGTTAGCTCTGTGAGGGCCTTGCCCAACCCTGAACCAAAAAATGACAGGAAATGGATACTATATTTGGCCCAGCTAGGTGTATGTGCCAACCTGTGCACTCGGAGGTGGGTGGAGCCCTGATTAGCACTTTCCCCAAAATCACGTGGAGTAAGGGAGGAAGTCCCCAAAGGAAAACAGTTGTGCTTCCAAAGGTATACTATAGTGTCCTTTCTCAGTATACATTGTTTTCGAGAGCAACTTTCTTTATTGCAGTATCAAATGGCACCGAACTATTAACTTTGTGCATCACTATATTCTAGTGAGGTAGCGGGTGTATTGGAAAGATCATGAGAGCTTTAGAGCAGGATTTCTCAGTTGCAGAATTATTGATGTGTTGGGCCAAATTCTTTGTTGTTAGGGGCAGTCCTGGGCATTGTAGGATATTTAAGAGCATCCTGTCCTTTATCCACTAGATGCCAATAGCACCCTCCTAGTCGCGACAACCAAAACTGTCCCCAGGCATTGCCCAGTCAAAGATAGAGTACAAAATCTCTCCCAGTTAAGAGCCACCGCTTTGGAGCTAGAAATATCTGGGTTCAAATACCAGCTCTGCAGTTCACTGGCCATGTAAACTTAGGAAAGTGGTTTACATTTTCTGAGATACTGTCCGTAATGGGATTCAAAATATTCAACTGCAGGATTTGAAAAAATTAGAGATAGTATATGCAAAGCACCTTATACATAGAAAGTTTTTAATCAATGGTAATAATCATAATTTGCATTTTATGAGCTTATTATGAGTCAAGTATTTTAGATTATTAGCTCATGTAATCTTCAAAATAATTATTTAAGATAGATGCTATTATTACTAGATAAAAGAATTGAGGCTTTCCAGAATGTTTAAGTAACATAACCAATTCTAATGGTAGAATTGAAATTTAAGCCCCCTGCTTACTCCAAATGTGTGCTTTTACACTCTAAGCTATATTCTGGAAATCTAACTTTCAAAGGCATCTCCATAGCACAGAAGTTCTACATAATAAGAGCAAAGCATCTTTAATTATGTATGCCACTCTGTCAGAAGAGAAATGTTTTAATTGTTTCTTATTAGCAAAAGAATGTGGATTGACTCACTGTTTTTTGGAACTATAAATCTTATTTGCAATATTTTGTGTTTTGATGTTAAAAATTTATAAATGTACCATATTTATTGAATTTCTTAAAAATAGTTAAGGCAGTAGCTTAAAATCTAATTCTAACGATAAACATATTTAGTCTATTACCAGGAACGTCACAGGAGCATGGAAGGTATACAAATCCTTGCCGCTTTCTAGCATTTTTTTAAAGGCATTTAGGAGGAATATCTTATTTTCATCCAAGTTCAAAATAATTGTTGTTTACTACATAATGGTAGTTAGTACATTGTAGTGCTAGGGGCTACACAAGCTCCAAAGATGACACCAAGGGCACTGTAGTTCTTCCAACAGAAGAAAATACAGCAAAACATGAACAGCAGGCAACATTAAATAACCAAATCCCCACAGAGCTAATACATAGGGGAAAAGCTGACACCACGTAAATGAGAGGCAACTTGGCTCCAACTAATGATCTAAAGGCAAGACTAGAGTCTTGGGTTTTGTTTTGTTCTGTTTTACCCTGACATGATGCTGTTTAAAACAAAAACCAAAACAAAAAATTAGCATTGAAGCAGTTTGAAACCCAAATGTCTCCTGGGTATGATATCATTTAGGCATATACTACTAAGCTAGTTCAGCTTCCCAAAAGGAGAACCACTATCAGGGAGCATCTCGTTTGAAGTTTACTAGGAAACATAATGCTGCCTCAATATTTTTTGTGTTTTTTTTCTCCTTACATTTCAAAAGCTTTTAATGAGTTTTGCTTTAGATTGCTTTCAGAAGCTTAACTGAGGGGAAAAAATTAGAGTTTATCTTTAGGATTTTTTTATAGGTAGTGTGGTTGGAAATAATCTTAAATCTTATCTGAATTGATTCATTTTTTTTTTCAAAATTTAAGAATAAAATAACCTTGCATTATATTTCATTGTTTATTCTCATAATTCTATAACATTTCTCAATTATAGATCAACATTTCAGCCATGAATGGTAGATTGTAGAATTCACTTACTTAAAAATGCAGTATGATTTTATGACTCAGAGAGTCCAGTTGTTTCCAATTTTTGTCTCTGATTAGATTTTTCTAACTCTACTTTATTAAATAGGTCCTTGTGTAATGATCTGTGTAAGATACAGCAAATTGCTAAAGGCCCATCTCCATTATTTCAACTTTCCATATTACAGAGGGAATTTTTGCATTTATTTGAATATGTATCATACCAAAGCAATTTTCAAAATAGCCTTCTTTTTCTTGGTTTTTCAATAATTCTTACTATTGGTACATAGGCAATAGCAGCCTTTTAATTAAATATATACTAATTACATTAGCATGATGCATGTCTGCCATAGAGGCAAGAGTAATAGGGGATATTATGAGGTACAACCAATCACCATTGTAAATAATTTAGTAAAGTTCCAAGTAGAAGAAACCAATAACCAGTATGCTATTACCACAGTATAACTTCAAGGAAATTTTTTTTTTAACTAAATGGCCACAAAGCTAGAAAATGTACATATGCCAGCAATGTTTTCATAAAAAATTAATTTTATCTTCAGTTTCTGTTTGGGAGAAATACATTCACGATCTTTTGCTCTTATAATTTTTATCGTGTCTTTTGTTCTCTTTGGAACATTTACAAAGAAGACATCTTAAAATTCTCTTTTTCTTTGTACACATAAACTATTTTTCCATAGCTTTTATATGTTTTTAATGGGTCCAAGAAATATATTATTGTTACCTAAAATCTTTCTAAAATCAAAATGATGCACCAATGAAGAAATATTTGTCTTTTCCTCAGAGAGTGCTTAGGGAAATGGTCCTGAGTTTTAAGAACATTGTCTTCTTTAAAAAAAAAAAAAAAAGAGGAAAAAGTTGCAAAAAGGTAGATTTGGAATATGTCTTTATATTTCCAAGAAGTGCAGTTTATTAGAAAGGAACTGGAATAGTATGGAATATCATGGTTCCCCATATCTTCCCAGTCTTTGTTTACCTGGATATACTCTGGCCCTGTCTTGATTTTTGTCTTCCTGAACTTGGAGCTCTGTGGGAAATGGTCCTTTCAAGAGAAGCCAAATCTAGATCTGGAGGTTACAGAACCTTGAGATCTAGAGATGCTACCAAAGGTCCTGCAGATTAAGCTTTCCATTTAAATGACTCTAGAAACATATCTATTTGAGCTGAAATGTAGTATTGCAAACACTTAATCCAGTTCTCTTTTCTTTATTATTGAAGAGGCAGAGATTTGCCCAACCACAGAACTTGTTAGTGACAGTTTAGGACTTTGATGCAGTTCAGGTGACACCTTCGCTGATGCTCTTCCCACTACTTACACACTGAAGCATAGTTGCATAGAAAATGTTGCTTATCTCGATCTCAAGAAGTGTGCCTTTCAACTCTTAGAGGTAAAGACTTTCCAAATTATATATCATGTCGTCAACAATCTTTTAACCTACAAGAGTCCTACACTTCATATTGTTCCCCATTTTGTCCTTCTATTCAATTATCTAAAAGGTGGTGACCCACCAAGGACCAGCACTCTCCGTTTTATATAGGTCCTTGACATTCTATTGTGACTTCCAAAACATGAGGTTTGAGAAATATTTTAAGTGTAGAGTTTTAAGAAAGTCTTTATTTAAAGTTAAAAAGGAAGTCTTAGGTTTCCATGCTCTAATTTACAAACTGCAAACTAGCCTCTGAAAAAAATGTTTTCTGTCTGTATCTTATATAAAAAACCTTATTTTCTTAATGTACACAGAAATCATATTTGGGTCTCAATTGCTTTTCAGTGAATTATAAATTGTGTACATTGAAAAATATTTAATAAGATAATAGGTGTAAGATTATCAATGTTATTTACTTATAACCACTTTTTTCCTTTCTTTTTTCTTTCTTTTTCTTCCTGTGTAGAAACAACCTTTATATTGCATATCAGGAAAATACATCACCAGTGTTTTTAGTATTGCTGTATTATAAATCTAAATATCCTCTATGTATAAGTAATCATTATCACAAAAAGTAAGTGTATACTAAGACCCTTTGCTTCACCATTCCCTTTCTACCTGAAATTGTAGTTTTTCCACAATGCCATAATGAATATTTAGAGGAAAGATAAAAATAAAATCGTTTCCTATTCTATTTACTAGTGTCCATTTCATTCCTTGCTAAAATTTTGAAACAGCTTCTTTTAAAAGAAAGTATGAGTAGCTAAATTCAATGTGCTTCTCTTCTGGAGATATTTAGCAGTCTTAAAAAATGTGATTCCCCTCACAGCCCAAGCAGTCTTTGTTCAAGGTGTTGTTCAGGGATGTCTCAGCATCTTCTTATTGACTGTCTACTCCTTGTTTGCCTGGTTTAATAAAAGGTGCATATTGCCTGCTTTGATTCAGAAACCGTCAACACAATTGGAAAACTCATCAGATTTAGCAAGAGCAGAACAGTCTGCTGCATGCTCCAAAAGGGCCTAACGTTAATTCTAGGCTGCTAAAAATTGCAGTGTCAATGACAAGGAACCAGTATGATCTATTTACAATGACCAGCTAGGTTTTATATAATAATTTCTGACAGAATTTAATTCCTTCCACTTCTTCATGGAAATTATCAATGCAGTCATCTTCATATTTTTTTCACTTTATTTTTCTTCTTACATTTTTAAATTAAGGTATAACCTTGTATAACTTTTCTCCAAAAGATGACAGCCTACAACTATCATAAAACAGAACTGTTAAAAAATTCTTTCTCGTTAATTATCACCCCTTCATATCCTAAGGCAACAAATCTCAATTAAGTCTTTTAGACAAAGCACCCCGTGTACTGCTGGCTCCCTCGCAGTCCTTAATTAAGGAATCAGAAAATACCTATAATGCAAAACTTCTCACAAATGAAATGTTTATAAAGATAAAGGTTAATACCATAGATTTTCTCAAGCTGCTCCTAAAATACAGCTTTTGTAAATCTCATATATGACAATTGGAGCTCAGTTCTTTGACTTGACGAGGCACTGTGCTATAGGCTGGGGACAGATGGAAAAAAGAAACACGTGTTGCTTTTGAGGCACTCAGCTTGGACCCTGTGTTTTTCTAGTGTCCAAGCCGAAGGGGAAAATGTGACTTGGCCAAAGGTAAGAACTGAGAGTCAAGGTCATGGTGAGCCACTGAAGAATTTCAGATGTGGGAAGAACATGAACACAGTTACATTTTAGTAGGATTGCTTTGGGTATACCTTGCGAGATGACAGGAGGAGGGAAAGGGGAAACAAGGAAGCTAGTTAGGAGGTTATTGCAGTAATCAAAATGAGAAATAAATCATTTGGAGATAAGATTAAAAATGGAGCCAATTTAAAATATATGAAGGTGGTAGAATCAGCATAAGTGAATTTTGAGCATCAGGAAGGCAGAAGCTCAAATGACCCTCTGATCTCACTGGGAAGAAGAGTGGTACCCTTTGCAAAGGACAGAAATCCCAAACAAGAAGCAGGATTAGCTTTGAACAAAATTAATCTCAAGCAACTGTATGATAATTTTATAAAGTAGTATGTCCTATAGATGACAGATATAAAAATCTGGAGGGGACGCTGCAGCCATGGACATCATAAGCAGATAGGTGAGAGTAAAACAAAGAGTGTCTAAGAGTTGAAAAGAGGGCTCAAGATACAATTCTGGGGGAATAAGTCAAGTATGTGGCTCAAGACTTAAAACAGATTTTCTCTACCACTACCATGATTCAGAGCCTAGCAAGATGGTAGTATTGTTTCTTTCTTCAGGGAATTACTAGCCATGTGATATTGACTCAATATGTTCATCAGTTTGAGCTTCAGTTTTCTTACCTATAAAATATGCATAACCATGCTCACATAATAAAGTATTTTGAGACCTTAATAAATTAAGCTGTGTTAAAACACCTAGCCCAGAACTCAGCACGTAATAAGCTCTCAAGTTACATATGTTACTTGAATCTGAAATCAGAAAGCTTATAGAAAATTGAACTCATCATCACTCCAACCACAAAAATTGTTTCTCCTCCTGTGTCCTCTACCTTTACCAGTTGACCAAGCCAAAAATCTAGAAATTATTCTTGTTTCCTCCCTCTATTGCCACATCTAATCTCACACAGTCCAGTATTCCTGCCAAATTGGTTTATTTCTCATACACCGCAGACACTGCCTCCATTAAGGCCATTCTAACTTCACTCTTGTATCACCACAAGCCTCCTTCCTAGCCTCCTGCCTCCTCCCTGGTCTCCCGCCTCCTCCAATGCACTCTCCACATTACAGCCAGAGTGAGCTTCCAAAAGGCTAATGTTGTTTACTTGCTAAAACCCTTTTCCTCATTGCAAAAACTTTGTTTCTAGCAAGAAAAGTCATTCATAATCTCAAGAAATATAATTTTTACTTAACCTTCCAGCCTCAGATATCGCCATTTCTTTCTTTGAAGACTCTATTCTAGTAGTGTGACTCTAATTTCATTCTCTGATCGGGTCATATCTCCTCTTTCCCCATCTAGTTGACTCTACTGCCTTCTATATATATATATACCCTTTATTTTTTTTAATTAATTAATTGTTATGGTGACACTGGTTAACAAAATCCAGTGTTTCAAGTGTAAAATTCAATATTAAGTCATATATATTTTGCATTGTATGGTCACTGCCCATAGTTAGATTTCTTTCTGTCACCATATATTTGACCCCTTTTATCCCATCTACCTCTCCTCTTCATGCCCCCTATGGTAATCACTAGTCTATTGTCCATGTCCATGAGTCTCTGTTTGTTTGTTATGTTTGTTTGTTGCTTTTAGGTTTATCCATTAAGATTCAACTCACCTCCTTTGAGAAGCCTTCCTGAGACTGAGTTAGGTACTCCTCTCACACTCTCCCAAAGCTCCCTGTCCTACATGGTATTTACCATGATCATCCTCCTCATTCTCCTTCACTAGATTATACATCTCCCCAAAACAGAAATATCACAAACTCAGTGTTATTCCTTTATGCATAGTATGCTCAATAATACATTTATGTGATTAATGTATACCACTTTAGATGAATAAATAAAAAAATTAATTAGAAACATATCATATCTTTTAACCATTTTCGTGAATCATATTTCTTGAATCTCATCAAGAGAGATCTGGCTACCTTTGGAGCTAGAATTTTTAGGTGTGTGATCTTGGGCAAGTTAAACCTCTCTATGTTTAAGTTCCATGTCTATAAAATGAGAACAACAATGGTACCTACCTCATAGAGTTATTACAAGGATTAAAAGAACTGATACAGGTAAAACATTTAGAATTGGCACCTGGAAGTACCCAATAGCTCTTATTAATTATTAATTTTATTATTGTCACTATTATTGTTGTTATTACTATTCTTCTATAAGGTAAGACTCTCTATGTTTAACACCTGTCATGAACCAGGGCTCAAGACAAATTTCAAGGTCACAAGTTAAAAAACTGAGGAGACCCAAAAGCCAGAGGTAAACAAGAAAAAGAGTCCTAAGTCCCCAGGTCTTCCCACTGTCCCCACAGAAAGGCATGCTGGAACCAGATATACATTGAACACATTGGGTAAATGTTTCAGGCAAGGGACCATGCTCCCTTGTCACTCTCTTCTTACAGCCTAGATTTTGGTGTTAACTGTTTACAGAAATTATCTGGGAAAGTCAGCTCCCCAGCAGCTGAGGCTCTTGGGGCTAATGGGATATAGTAACCTCTCTCTCTGGACAGGAGGAAGAAGCCACTATGTTATAGGAAGCTGAGTTTGTGTCCAGTCTCTCTCTCCCTCTCTTAGAGAAGATCAAGCCCCAGTCTCACCTGGCTCATTCTCCAGGCAAACCAAAGTGAGATCATGAGAAATTTGGGACAATGCTGCTTGATGCACCAATATTTCAATATTTCCTTCAGAGGGGAATTCAAATGCTTTCATGCTTGTGTTTTAGATCTGTCTAGGGTAACTTGAGCCTCCAAGTTTTCTAAGAATCTGCTCCTCTATCAAGACAAATCCAAAAATTTCTTCTAATAGCTTTTGTTTAGGTCAGTAACATTTATTAATGGGTCAGGCACTGTGCTAAATGGTGAGAATGCAAAATCTAGGGAACTAATTCCTGTTTTCAAGTATGTGTAGCCTCAAGGAAAAGCGGATGAAAAAATTACAATACAACGTAATATATGCAATAATAGAAATGTGTACAAGACTCAGAAGCATTCAGAAATGACTACTGATCCCGAGATTATAGTTTTCAAACTATGAAGTCAATGTTTGTTTACTTTTTTACCCAGAATATTAAACTTGAGGTCCAAATAAAAACATTGAAGTCTAATTAGCAGATGCTATGACAAAAGATAACATGGTCATCAATCCTAAAATTGTGTAAATTGGTACAAAATTACAGGGGAAGAAATTATGCTTTGAAAACTGAATAGCGTTTCTGGGGACTGGTTAGAGAAAAAGGTTGGAAGCTGAAAGGAACTAAGTTCAAATTCCAGCTCTGTAACCTATGCTGTGTGAACTTAGGCAAGTTTTCTAACCTCTCTAAGTCTGAACATTTTTGTTTAAGAATGGGGATCATAACTACCATACTGAGTTATTTTAAGCAGTAAATGAAAAATATGCAAAGCACCTAGCACATGATAGATAATTCAGTAACAGCAGCTGATTTTTTTTTTTTTTTCAGAATATAACCTCACTTTTGTCATCTATTTTATTCTAAGCATTTACAAAGCACGTGCACATGATAGATAATTCAGTAACAGCAGCTGATTTTTTTTTTTTTTCAGAATATAACCTCACTTTTGTCATCTATTTTATTCTAAGCATTTATTATTAGTTAACTGTGGTAGATTGACTAGAGAGTTCTCCTGGGGTGGGATTTTAAAGTCATTCTAAATGAAATTCTATCCTATTTCTCTTAGTACTTTTCAAAACTATCCACAGTAGTTTTGATGCATTACAAGCATTTTTACACACACCCTGTTTTACTAAAAATGTGTTGCAAAATGTCTTAAAACCTAAGCGTAGCTGGTGGCAAAAGTAGTCAGAAAACAGGTAAGAAAAAATCCTGTTCAATAATGGAATATAAAATGAATAGAAAAATGCTAGTATCCTAGCAGGTTAAAGTGTTCTGGTCACAAAGACATGGATGGGATTATGAGAAATTCTCTATTACTAAAAAACTAAAGCTTAGCAGTTAAGAGTTTCCTGAAGGCGTATTACTGCTCCTTTCTACAATCTGCCTCTACCATGAATCATGGCTATTTTAGAGTCATGGTAAATAGTGTCAATTTAAAAGAAATTAAAATAAGATGTGTTTTTTTTTTTTTTGAAATTACAGAAAGCATGTAGCTGTTACTGCAATAAAGAGAGCTCTTCCATTAGAAATATTAACTTTTGCATTATTATATATTTCTGCTGTTGAAGGAGGGCAGGAATGAGGTTGAATTGTGCTTGCCTTTAAACATTAGTCTGTTCTTCAGTTTTACCACCTCAAAAATGGGTAAAATAACCCATTTCCTTTGTTTATCTCCCAGGAATGATATAAGAATAAAGGTTCGTATGAATACCTTTGAACACTTCATAAAAAACAAGCTACTTAAATTCAGGGTCCGTTTTATTGTGTTGTAAGGAAACTTCAAGGTGGGTCATATATAAACAGATATCTTGCCTTATTTTGGACATGATTTCCTAAGTACCAGAACGAACGAACAGAAAACTCGTCATCTTGATGTTGTTCCCTTAACCCTGT
>NW_006443129.1:1512184-1525270 GCF_000325575.1 Pteropus alecto
TTCCCTAGAGCTGCCCTGTCCTGTAGAGTAGCCACTACTATATCCACCTATTTAAGTTTAAATTTTACTTAAAATGAACTAAAAAACTAAAAATTTAGTTCCTCAGTCCTATTAGCCACATTTCACGTGCTCAATAACCGCATGCGACCCGTTGCTACCGTGTTGGACAGACAGAACATTTCTATAGTCACGGAAAGTTTAGTTGAGGCTGTCCCAGAGGATACTCAGGCTGAATGCTTCTGTTGCTGTCTGGACTTACGCTAGCCATCGATAACATTTCGCAGATTAAACAACCTTTAGAAGTTATGAGAGGACTTTCTAATCACATCAGTGTCAGACTAAAGAAGGCTAGAAGTGAAGAGGAATTAAATAGGCCATAAAGAAGAAAGAGGAAATGATAACTAGAAAAAGAATGCCCACTGACCTTATCAAAGGATGAAAAAATGATTCAGGAATTCAGTGCTTCAGTAGAAGTACGATTTTACTATAACATTTGTCACACGTGGTTTGCCCTACATGCATCAATCTTCTGCTTACTTTCTGATGTCATAATTGGGTTTTGAGATGTTCTAGTAAATCAAACAAAAAGTATTTCTCAACATTGTGATGAAACTTAATCTCCCTTTTGTATACCACATGTTTAAAATACATATTTTCCTCTCAGCGGGATCAGCAAATGCTATGGAGATATTTGCAATTCTTGTTTACAGCTTTTGTATTTATCCTCATCTGGACCACCTGAATTCACAAGTAGTTTTCATGCTTACCAACATTTTAGCTACTTCTTCCTGTATAAAAATAAATTAGCATATATAATACATAACTTAGCATATGTATTATTTGTCCCAAAAAGTAAGAAAATAACTTGTGTATGCTTTCATTTAGGTCATTCTGTCCATTGAAGAAGGTTACAGACTTCCAGCTCCCATGGGCTGTCCAGCATCTCTACACCAGCTGATGCTCCATTGCTGGCAGAAGGAGAGAAATCACAGACCAAAATTTACTGACATTGTCAGCTTCCTTGACAAACTGATCCGCAATCCCAGTGCCCTTCACACCCTGGTGGAGGACATCCTTGTGTAAGATGCATAATGTTGATTTTTTCCCCCTTGACAATCATAATTTCTTTCAGGCCATAGATGAGACAAGACTAACAGAGAAGAGAAAGTTTGCCTTAATAACTATCTAGTTGTCGACCTTTTAGAAAATTGTGTATAAACTATATTGTATTTAACAGCCGATAAAGCAATTTATTAACATTTTAAATTGATTTTTTTTCAGAAGAAAACGAGATCTCTTTCCTTTTCTCCATACCTTATCGTTCTGAATTACTTTCTTTATACTTTTTCTGTGTGCATCTTTTGTTTTTATAAAATCCTTTCTGTAATTTCTGATCCTTCCTTACCTATGTAAGTAGAATATGAGCGTGTCCACAGCCCTTTAATTTTCTTGTCCATTCTATGTTCTGTCCCTGTATTTGAAATGGCAAGCAAGACAGGGGCAATTTGTGAATCAGCCAGTAGCAAGGATGTTTCCTGCTTAAATGATCACACCCAGCTGTTGTTACTTTCCATTCCTAAAACCAAAGAAAGACAGAGACAAGAAAATGAAGGCACTCATACACCATTTTATGAAAGTCAGTAGAGTTGCAGAGATCTACTCACCTCTCTCTGAAAAACAATAATAAGAAGGGAGAGAGTAGAAGTAAAAAATACTATCAACTAGTCTAAAAATATTACATTTAAAATATTATTAAAGTGAAAACATATTCCTTTATTTGGGCCAAACTGGACTTAAAAATAATCAAAAGCATTTCCAGAGCTCCCTTTCCTGATCAGAGCATGGCTAACAGGATACGCAGATGTTCAGCTTTAGGTCACAGGTGCAAGTCACGCAGGTCTTTAGTGCCAATAAGGCCAAAGGCTCTTAAAGGACTGATGAAAACAGGCCTCGGCTTAAGGCAGAGCACATAAGAGTTCACCTCTAAAGCACAAATTGGCAGCCTCAAAAGTGAAGCCACGCATGAAATGCCAAGATTAAACTATTACCCTAGCCCATCTTCCCTAAGGCAGTCCAACACAAAAAGCAGTAAAGCAGGGGTTGGTGGGGGAGGGAAATCTTGCTGGATTTGATCACAAAGGCAATGGGCAGCCATTGAATGTTTTTAAGCAAGAGAATGGCCTGATCACATTTGCATTTCTGAAAGGTCACTCTAAAGGATGATTTAGACTGAGGGTGCAAAACAAGGGACAAAACTGGAAACAAAGACAGTTAAATGTTTTCAGCAATCCAAGCTAGAAAAGATCAGGGTCTGACTTACAAAATGGAAATAAGCTTGGGGTCAGGAGCTAAGAAAATGGATTTATTATTAGGCACGGAAAATGAATTTGCCTTGGCCATTGATTGAATATGGAGGGAAGAGAAGAGAAAAGAATCGAGGATATCTGTCAAGTTTCTTTCTTAGACAAGCAGGATGATGGTATTACCTCTAAGAGAGGAAGAAGGACACATTTTTGAAATAGAAATGAGACCATTTCAAGCACGGTGAGTTGAAGATGCCTGTGGGGCATCTAAGTGGATGTCCTACAGGCAGTTATATTTATAGGTTGACCCTCAGGTGAAAAGATCTAGGCTAGTGATGTAGATTTGCAGATCATCAGCATATAAATTGTAGCTGACGCTTTAACTGAGTTAAGATAACCCTTGGAGAATATAAGAAATGCAAATTAACAGGAAAAGAATGGAACACCAAGATCTAAGAAATGAACTGAAGGACAGTACCCAAAAGAGACAGAGAAAGAAGAACAAGACAGGTAATGAGGGAAGCAGGGAAGGAGCTGTATCATAGAAGCCAAAAAGGGAGAGTTTCAAGGAGTGTCATGTAGGAGGCCCCACAAAGCTTCAGTAAAGTAAAAAGTAAAGTGTGTCCGTTGAATTTAGCAACAAGGTGCTAAAGTGTTCATAGGCAACTTGTGCGAGGGCATTTTCAGTAAAGTCGTGTAAGACAAACTGCAGTGGAGGGAGAGTGAACATGAGGTCAGAGAAAAGAGCAAAACAAAGTACCAAGTCTACTATTGTTTTTCCAAGAAGCCTGTCTCGGAAGAGAAAGAAGTAATTAGAGAAAATGTTTCTTAGTTTTTGTCTTTATATATTTTATTGAAGAGACAGGCATGCTTTAACCTTGAGGAGAAAGAGCTAATAGAAAGAGCTCACGGGATGTGTTTCCATTAAGGGGAGAGAACACTGGCATCTATAAAGCAAATCATTTCATCTGGGCTTCTTGTTATGGTAAAAGATTAACGGACCCCACAGCCTGTGCCCCTTATCAGAACTCTCTAACTCAGGGGTCCCCAATCCCCAGCCTACACACCAGTACTGGTCTTTGGCCTGTTAGGAACTGGGCCACACAGTAGGAGGTGAGCGGCAGGCGAGCAATCAAAGCTTCATCTGTATTTGCACTCCCTAGCGCTAGCATCACCGCCTCAGCTCCACCTCAGATCATTAGGCATTAGATTCTCATAGCAGCACTGGTCCCTGGTGCCAAAAAGGTTGGGGACCACTGCTCTAACTGTTCTATGGCTGAACAAGCAGGCAGGTAAGAGCCTTTTTTTTTTAATAAGAAAAGCAGATAAAATAGTTTCTTCCCTGCTTTTTCAAGATTATGAATGTCCATCATATTTGGAAAATACTGAAGAGTCTGAAATGAGAAAATACCAAAAAATCAAAGGGATCAAGAGGTAAAGTCAATATAAGAACTCATGTCTGAGGGCCAGAGGTTTCTGATTTAATGGGGTGTGCAGCAATCAGTAGACAGACTCTTGAATGGCAGGCTTCGTGACGGCACTGCCACACACAGGCCAGGAGTCGGGTGCTTAATGTAAAATTGGCAGTTTGATTCAATCCTCAAGTCTAATCTCTGGGAGACCAGATGGAAATTTTTGTGATTGATTTGCTATCTCTGTTTCTGACAAAGACAAGTGTGCTACTGCTTTTGCCCTTAATGTACTTTTGTTTGAGAAACAAAACTGGAGTTTTAAGGGTATCATGCCTGAAACTTTATCAGCGTTCTTATTTTCACACTAGCCTGAATGGGTTCCCCTTTTTCATACCCTTATTCCAATGCCACCTACTCACCCTGTCCCTGATCCTGGAGAACAGAGACCATTTAGGGAGAAGAGACATGGTAGCTTAAAGGACAGCAATATTACCTAAAGAATGCCTGGTTTGTTTTATGCTTATAAAACTATGACACAGCCCCGCCATCCCCCAAGTCCCAAAGCCCAGTCATTTGTTTCAGAGTGATAATGGATTAAGGAAACATGACAGAGTGTAGAATTCAGTCTTTCCTCCCATGTAGCTCTCAAACAGGTAGAGTCTAAGTGTATAACCCACAGAACTCATTAAACTCTCTGGCACTCTCCTTTTCTTACTATCCCCAAACTCTCAGGGTTCTCTCATAGTTTCACACTGACATAATTCTCTCATCCACTAGGTCCCAATGGTTTTTCTTCCACTCTAATTTTTTTTCTCAAGAATTCACCTGAGAAGTTTTTATCCTTTCTTTTGACAGAGTAGTAGAAGGGGAAGAAATTAAGGCAACAAAGGGAGATAAGGAAAGCTGGGAAACCCACAGCTTAATAATTTTATGCTAGCATATTAAGAATTTCATAACCTTATATCTGTAATCTTTCCTTGAAAAAGACAGAACATCCAATACAAATACAGTTGATGAGAGAAGGCATTTATTTTTTGGAACAGATGCTATTGTGCCTGACGCACTCCATGGGAGCATTCAGAGCTCTGTTCAGTTTCCAACCTTCTTGCTTTCTCTTCTACTCAAAAAGGTATATGGATATATAAGTAAACATAGCGATAAGTACAACCTTAAATCCAATTGATTGTAAAAAATAATTTTGCAAAAGTACCTTAATGATATAGGCAATCATCCTTCACAAATGTGAATTTCAAACTACCTTCACTTTCATTAATTCTACAATAATGTCTTATAACCTCCTTTCAAAGAATTATTCGTAGCTGTCATTTGGTCCATAGCCCTTGGGAGAAAAGGGCCAGCTTGTGGCCCAGGCTACATGGAATATGGCAGCAAAAGCAGTGCCTGGCCATGGCCTTTGAAAGACCTCTTGCTCCCTCTCCCCTGACCCTCAAAATCAATTCAATAGCTACTCTCAACCCCAAGGTAAGCATATTCCCATGGAGTCCAGGGTTACATCCAAGATTCGGTAGTTTAATAACACAAAGTGGACTTATGACTATATGGGTGTCCTTCCACCCAACCCTACCTTACCAGCCCCACCCATATTGTCCTACACATCTATTCTCCAACCTCTTCAATCCCCATCCCTGATGCCTCCACATGCTACAGCCTATTGAGTGCACTAGGTTGAGGCAGTCAACTGGCCAGTGTCTTTTTGGACAGTGCTGCAGTGTAACGGGAAAATAACACTTTCCTCCAATCCTTACTCCAGATTTCCAGAATGTCACTGTCAAAGGATTTTACAGATTATGGGCTCCTTGATAATATTAGCTAAAAAGTGGCATCCAAGGAAGGGCAGCAGTTAACCAGATAGACCAGTCTGTGATAGTCACCTGCCTCAAAAATTACGTTCTGCTCAGGCCTAGGCATTTAGGAATATCCTCACTACCCATGGTACCATAGTTAAGGATCTTGTAACATTCTAGCTTTTAGGAGCTGGAACCACTACTTTCCTTAGTACACATAAATCTATTGTTGAACTTTTAGGCACTTGGTTTCCAGTAACATGTGAATCACGAAGGTAGAGAAAAGTCCAAACCAGTATCTGCATTCAGAACCTCTGCTTTAGAGAACTGCGAATTAACATTATAAGACTAAATGGTACTGCCTCTCTCCATCCAGTTAATAAAGCAGTTAACCGTCTTCTGAGGGCAATAACTTTCAACAATTGGATATAAATTTTTCCATTCATTTTGAAAAGACCTTGCTCAATGCTACCTAGGCTATACATAATCAGCACTTGCTAAATTGTTTATATACCAATTCATGGACAACTTGTTTTGTTTGACTTCTGTAACTAATACTTTTAATGATGTTTTTCATAACAGAGAAATAACTGGTTGGACAAAACCAGTGTTTAATTGAGGGATTAGCAAAGCTTTGTGGAAAGAAGATAGAATGTTAAATATTAATCAAGAAGTGTGAAACTTCTACCCATTAGAAAATCTAAATTCAATTTACATGAACTGTTGGCACAAGATAATAATACTAATGTTAATACCAACACTAATGCTGATACAAATCCTAATGTACATTATCAACAATAGCTTTTATTGGCATTTGTTGAGAGCCTATACTATATGCCAGTCGTTGTCCTAGGCACTTTTATCTGTAAGGTCATTTAATCTTCACTATTATTATCTCCATCACTCAGATAAGGAAATGGAGACTTGAAGAGACAAGTAATTAGCAAGTAATTAGTAGATTAGGAATTTGAACAATGTCTACTGACTGCCAAGCCTTTGTTTTTTCCACTACACAGTACGCGATCACACAAAATGGCAAGATTTTTCCCAATAAAGCACTGTTTCAAAAATGTGATTATAGGAGAAGAGGATACATTTTTACATTTCCAGATATATTTTCTCTGGACCAGTCAGACTTTGTAGATGGAGTATAATAAAATCCCAAAAAGAATTTGTAGTGGAGCACAATCTATTATTTTATGTTCCGCTAAGCAAATACAAGGATGTAGAGTATATGCCCTCATTCGTGGGGATAAGTAGCAAATACGTAGTCCATATATTCTCCCAATATTCCCCTGCTATGCTCAGCCACTCGAAGAAAATTACTTGAAAAAAGAAAGTAGTAACTACAACAAAATAGAGCAATGAGGAAAATATGGCAGCAACATATTCCAGAATTATATCCTCAGGCATTTTGTAGATTGAATTTTTCCAGTATTGGCAAATATATGCTTTGCTTCTTTTCTTCGTTGTGGCAGACATTACTAATCACTATGCTTTTCCACTGAGCCCAAATGCCACCTTGGCATTCTTCTCAAGACCACATTTTGATGACCACTGCTAACGAATTGTAGTTGGCATGTGATATGAAGTCTATGAAGTCTATTTCTGTCCCTGTATTATTTCCTCACACACAAAAAAATAGGCTTACCTTGAGCTTCAGTAATCTATTACTCTGGCTATAGAGACCATGAACTGGAGACTCAACATTATGAGAGATTTTTAAACACTATTATTCCTATTCTGCATCTACTCCTCCTCATGTTCAAACACACCTATAATTTTAAATTTTGCTTCCTACTTTCCACCATTTATCAATCTTATTATGAGAATTAAATCATCATATCAATTAAAAAAAAGGGCCTGATGAGAATATAGTCAATAATATTATAATAACTATGTCTAAGGCCCGGTGTGTAGTAGACTAATTGGGGGGATCACTTTGTAAATGCTCAGCCACTTGAAGAACATTACATAAATGTCTAACCACTATGCTGTTCACCTGAAACTAATATAAAATAATATTGAATGTTAACTCTAATTAAAAAATTAAAAATTAAAAAAAAAAAACCTGAAGACTTTCTGAAAATAAAAGGCTGACAAAAAATAATTCATGCTCCCAATTTAACAATGTGGACAGTCAGATTTTTTAAAAATATATTTCCCCAAAGCGTAAAGAGTCACAAGATATTGTCATGATTCTATGGATTTTGTAACATTTTGAATTACGCTTTAAAATTTTGAAAGAATATCCAAATTCTTTCAATAATTTAAATTTAGACCTAATTGTAGAGAGGGTGATGTTTTCTCTTTTATCTGATTAAATAAATTCTTCCTTCAAAGTTTAGGTAGACAGTAGGTGTATTTGGAGATTATTTTATGGATTAACTAAATATTGTGGAGTGTAGTCCTTGAGTCATGAGATGAGAAACTCATGTAAAAGCAGTGATTTTTAATAAGGTGAATGCTGCTATTTTGGTTCTAAGTCCCTTAACACCTATAATTTTAAATTTTGCTTCCTACTTTCCACCATTTATCAATCTTATTATGAGAATTAAATCATCATATCAATAAAAAAAAAGGGCCTGATGAGAATATAGTCAATAATATTATAATAACTATGTCTAAGGCCCGGTGTGTAGTAGACTAATTGGGGGGATCACTTTGTAAATGCTCAGCCACTTGAAGAACATTACATAAATGTCTAACCACTATGCTGTTCACCTGAAACACTAATAAAATAATATTGAATGTTAACTCTAATTAAAAAATTAAAAATTAAAAAAAAAAAACCTGAAGACTTTCTGAAAATAAAAGGCTGACAAAAAATAATTCATGCTCCCAATTTAACAATGTGGACAGTCAGATTTTTTAAAAATATATTTCCCCAAAGCGTAAAGAGTCACAAGATATTGTCATGATTCTATGGATTTTGTAACATTTTGAATTACGCTTTAAAATTTTGAAAGAATATCCAAATTCTTTCAATAATTTAAATTTAGACCTAATTGTAGAGAGGGTGATGTTTTCTCTTTTATCTGATTAAATAAATTCTTCCTTCAAAGTTTAGGTAGACAGTAGGTGTATTTGGAGATTATTTTATGGATTAACTAAATATTGTGGAGTGTAGTCCTTGAGTCATGAGATGAGAAACTCATGTAAAAGCAGTGATTTTTAATAAGGTGAATGCTGCTATTTTGGTTCTAAGTCCCTTAACCCTGTGCTACCTTACCCCACCTATAACTACCTCTTCCCTGCCTCTGAAACCTATAAAGACAAAGATAAGCAAACATTTTCACAATACAAGGAATAAGTTAAATAAACAATATATTCACTAATAAACGCTTATATCAATAGGTGCTTGCTTTTCCATTTAATGGTATTAAGTGAAAATAGACTATTCAATATGAATCAACCATTCTCTCATGAACTAAACTTTTCTGTCAAGAATATTAAAGTCTAAATTATCCCTTATTTAATGAATTCCTATAATACTTTCAGCATTGTACCGAAGCCTACAGAAAATAAAAATTATGTGAGATCTGGTTCCTGCCATCAGGGAGTTTTAACTTACTCATTAAAAATTTTTTTTCTCTTATGGATTTTTCTCAAAGAAGTTATTCAACTGAAGCAAAAAGATACATGCTCTAAGAGTGCATAATCATCTATAAAAAAAAGTGTCATTAGCAATCTAAGAGTCTAATTTCAGGGAATTAATAATTATTAAGTATTAACATATAGGATATTATATACTCCTTTGAATAGCAGTTATGAAGGCTTTTGAAACATGCAAAATATTTATAAATATGTAAAAAAAGGGAATATAAAATAGAAACGAACTCTGTCCGTACAGTTCTGCTAACCATATATAAATGTAAGAGCTTGGGAAAAAAGAAGTGAGAGTGGTAAGGGGAGAAAAGCCTTCAAGCAGGCAATGGTTTCCTATTAGAACAAGATCTTACCTTGCAGTAGTGCTTCTCAGCCACTACTTTCTTGAATATTTTTTTAATAAATCTATTACTATTATATTTACATGATGAATATAAAATGTGGAAAACTTCTGCAGATAAGAATCTTTTTGCTTTTTTTTTTGGCATTCAATATTATTTTATACTAGTTTCAAGTGTGCTGCATAGTAATTAGGCATTTATATAATTTAAGAAATGAGCCCCCGATCAGTCTAGTACCCACCTGGCACTATACATAGTTATTACAATATTATTGACTATATTCCTTATGCTGTACTTCAAAAAACCTTCTTGCTTTTTAATGGCAGTTTTGATACTTACTGATAACCTATCTAAGAACTTTCTAAATTAACAGACTAGTACTACTGTGAATTCAGCTCATTAAAATAAAAACTTTTGGCGCCATCAGTACTATTCCTTTTTACATATTTAGATATATTGAAAGTATATATTTATTGCACCTTAAACTATATCATAACCTATTCTAGCTATACTCCAGCCTTCTCTTTCATTTAAATTGACTATAATTTATACCTGGAATTTCCTAATTCTACCCCTTCCTCATTTTTCTAAGGAAAGTAGTAGACCCTTGACCTTTTGTTCTACAATATGTACTTTTTTAAAATGTTAGCTGCAGGTTTTGCTGTAAAGACATTTCTCAGGTGGGGAGCTCCCACTAATCACAAAAGAGCAGAAATTTCTTGGTGCTCAGCAAATAGACTGAATTTATCATTACACATGGTTGATAAGAAAGGGCATTTATTGTTTATTAGGTAATATTCCAGAGAATTCATGTGAGGGTGATGGTACCCAACCTCAAAGTGAGAAAAAAGGCAGCATTTTTCAACTTAGTTATAAGATAAGGTGAAAGAAGAGTTATTGCACAGTGGCTGTGAACAATGAGGGAACCTTGACCTTACTAAATCAACTGCCAGAGCTGTCATACAAAGGCCAAAGAGTAACTAGGTTACTAAAGATGTGTGGAGAGAAAGGGGATTATTGTATTGAAACATTCTGGCAGCAAGTAGTGGATGCTTTTCAACAGAGAAATAGGCCATTTAAATCATTTAGAATACAGAATGTCCTTTCGTGACCTTTCTATACGAAGGACATAAAATTAGCAAATTACATTTCCACTCACCAATTATATGAAATTGTGAAAGCTCAAAAGTTGTTCCAGTGTGATCTCAGGAGAGAGAGAAGTGGAAGTCATCCGACTGTGTCTGTGCATCAAGAATGAAATAGGAATATGAAGGGAAAGTAACCGAAATACATTCATTTAATTTTGTTCGGTTTCAACAAACTTCTTTGACAAGTAATTAAAAGATATGAGAGCCACATTGTTTTAAAATAGGAAATTTAGTTTTCTAAGTATGTGGTTTTGTTAATATTAGTAAGCAAGAAGGGTATCCCAGCCATTTTGATATTTAAACTTAGTAAGTTACTACAACAATATTCTCTAATGTATGTCTATATGACCTGGTCAGATAATTTAGGAAAATGATACAGAAGCTATTATGAATCCCCTCATATATTCACACTGGACATTTGAATAGTGAAGATTCTGAAAATGCTATAATTAAAAACCCTGTATAACTCTCTTTTCTATGGAGACCTTTATTATTTTGTATTTATATATGAATTTTTATTTACATGACAATACTTACTAATATAAACACCTCTGGGAAATGAAGAAATATTGCAACAATTAAAGTATTTACTGGTAGATGCAATGATAGCTTTTCAACTTTTGGACATGACTAATCTTCATTTAGGGTCAAATCATGAATTATTCTTATATTAATTAGAATGAAACAGCCCACAATCAAATAGCAATTACAATTTAGAGTACAGGAGAAGAGAACGTGGCTTAATGGCCTCTAAAATAGGAATTGAGTAATGATAAAAAAGACATGAGTCATTGTTAAAAGTAACCAGATTCAATATGGACTACAATATTGTCAGGAGATACATGCATTTAGTTTATGCAAATTCCAATTGAATATGAAGAGCAAAAATTCCTGAATTTCCTTGTCATTTTTCTTTACCCCCACCCCCACCTTCAACTAGACCCGCAGTTTAGGAAAAGGTAAGTCAAATGTGGCAATCAAAGAAAAAACAAAAAAATGAATTCTAGATCTTTAGCAGGGACTCTGTCCTAATCAATCCCAAGGGGCACCTTTCAAAGTCTTTGGGAGTCAAACAATATACAACTTGTATGGCCATGTGTAACATCTCTAGCTTTGTGCTCCTAAAGACCCAGGTCTTGGTCATTTAGTTCAAATATGAATGGTATAAACATTATAATAAAAATTTTTAAGGGTAATTTTGATTGTTAGAGATTCTCTTTTGATTTTTACCTTATACACTGCTCTTAGAATCTAACTCCCACTCCCACAATTTTTAACAGAACAATACCAGAGTTACATAGTATGCATATGCCATTCTGTTCACAGTGGAGTTATTCTTATTTCATGTGGCTTAATCATATATGCTCACATAATATCAGTTTCTAGTTAAAGCCAAAATAGTTCAAATATGAATGGTAAAAACATTATAATGAAATATTCCAAATGAGAATGTTAAAATCTATGGCTCCAGTTAAGTCTCTATGAATTCTTTCATTCTTTAACTTATAAATAATTAAAAGCAAAGTAAATGAAAGTTGGAATAACCTTCGGTATTCTAATAAAAATAATTCAGTGGTTAACTTCTAATGGGAAAGCTTTCCATTTCTTAGGGAAAACTGATTTGACTCAAACATCAATCATTAAAAAAAATTAGTTTTATTATTTATTTATTTAGACTCTAAACCTAATAATTTTTAAAATGATATATTTGTTACCCTAAAAAACTAACAAGACACTTTTTACTATAAAAGTACTTTTACTATCAAATATTTTTAAAAACCATACAAAATATTGTTAAAATTAATTTCCATGTTAGTCTATAAGGAAAATAATACAGTTTGTTGCCAGATTGGCCTAATTAAACCATTCTGAGTTATTTTTATTATAATACCTAAAGTTAATTCATTTTATTCTGTCTGACTTTAACTTATACAAAACCATTGTGTATATATAGTATGTATATATATATTTATACACATACACATATGTATATGTGTATGTATGTATACACACATGCCTCTAGGCTTTCCAAAATAATACCTTTACACTATTTTTATATTAAAACTATAAAACTATCACCACCTGGAATGCCTTTGGCATCAGATTTAAGAAACAGAAATACAGATTTCTATATCATTTACATTAAAATCTATTAATGCTGGACTCCTTTTTCTTGTTAACACAAACTTGCGTTCATTTTGCTTTGTTTTGTGACCTATTAATACATGTGCTGTGGGCTAAATTACCCTATGCTTAGATGTATATAAGTCTTATTCATACAATTGAGCTCTATGACGGCAGAAATTATTTTTTAATAAATAATAAATTCTTGTTGAATGAGAATAAATAAATGCGGGCTTGATCAATGAACTCACCATTAAAAAAGAGGAAGGACTACCATAACAAATGTGGAAAAGGCAAAAGTCTTTTGGATTCAGTGGCAGGTCAGAAAGTGTAAAAGTGAACAG
>NW_006443129.1:1525297-1525942 GCF_000325575.1 Pteropus alecto
GAAAGGAGTGCTATTTCTCACATTTGAAAATACAGTTTTATGCAAGAGAAAAAAGTAAAGAGAAGTTAGCAAGATGTGAGTTTTCTCATAATATATCAAGTATAAAACCCAGTAGTGGCAAAAAGCAAAGACAAAAGAAACTTATAAGTGAAACTAAACAGATAAAAGTAGCTGATTGAACATGAAGAAAAATTAGAGATTTCGTTAAATGGAGGATAGAAACATTAGACATAAGTATATTGTAAAAGGAAAATATTAAGTTGGGTATTTTTTGCTTTATCTGGCTTTAAAAGGTCTTCATGATTTTTTCCTTGTAGAATGCCAGAGTCCCCTGGTGAAGTTCCTGAATATCCTTTGTTTGTCACAGTGGGCGACTGGCTGGATTCTATAAAAATGGGGCAATATAAGAATAACTTCATGGCAGCAGGGTTTACGACTTTTGACCTGATTTCAAGAATGAGCATCGAGTAAGTGGTACCAGAGTTATTACTGGATTTAGATGCTCCACCCAGGATTTTAATTTTTATTATGAATTCAAATACTGTATCAAGAACACCATGATGAAACTACCTTTCCTAAGGCTCCCATGGTATTTCCACATCTTTCCTCACCATTTCCGACTATCGTTCTAGTGGAAGTTGGATA
>NW_006443129.1:1525994-1603873 GCF_000325575.1 Pteropus alecto
AAAATTTTAATGATTTGTAAAATGCAGATTATGCTTATTCATATCATAGATCTTATGTCAACTTAGTTTTACGTTGGCAAATTATTTATGACTCACATATATTAATCTTGCATAGTCAATATCTATTACCTTTATCATATATAATTGTAATAATACAATATTATCAACTCATTTCAGAGCTCCTTCTCTGTATTACTATGGCCAGGGTGTTCCTACTGTCTCAAAGATTATCCTTCGCCTGGGTGCAATAAAAATGCTCGAGGTGTGGTTAAAAGACTAGATACTAAAATTGTAGGTTGAGCTATATGAAATTGCCATTGTTTTAAACTAGAAATGGCAATTTCATATGGTTTGACATAATACAATGGTATTCTTTTTCAGATTATTGAAAGACCATGAGAACTCAGAGTCATTATACCTGCTACCCTATATACTATTTTACTAAAACTGTTGCAAATTTCTATAATTACCTAAATTATATAGCCTTTATGAAAATGTCTGAACATTGTATAAGTACCTGAATTTGAAATTTTCCTTGTATCCTAAAATTTGAGGTTAACTTGTTGTATTCTTTGCCATTAGGGAGAAGAAAAAGTAACAAACTCTTAATGTTCATTTATATCTCTGCTTAAACTTACATTTTACCAGTTATACATTTTTTTTGGCAAGTTTATAAAGCAAATTTGACATAGTGCATATTTGCCATATCTAAATGTTTATTTCCTCTATCTCGTACTTACCAGATCTAAATGTTCATATTCTCTCTCTTTCTCCCTCCCCCTCCCCCCCCCTCTCTCTCTCTCTTTCTCGCCCGTGTGTGTGTGTGTGTGTGTGTGTGTGTGTGTGTGTGTGTGTGTGTCTTTCTCTCTCTCTCAGTGACATTAGAAGAATTGGAGTCATACTCATTGGACACCAGAGACGAATAGTCAGCAGTATACAGACGTTACGTTTACACATGCTGCACATACAGGAGAAAGGATTTCATGTATGAAAGTACTACAAGCACCAGTGTTTGTGCCTCAGCATTTCTATAATGAAAGATATCCTCTCTACTACCCTCTCTTCTGATTCTTCAAACATCTCTTCACAAACCGCAGTCTCCTGTTCAGACTACAGGGTACACACTTTGGTTTACGCTTTCAACTCAGATTTTAAAGTCATGTATCATAGCTCCTCTCTGAATGACCTACAAATAAAACCTTGGCCCACTGCAGATTATCACTACACAATGGTAAATAACTCAGCATGGATGTGTAACTTTGTATGGCAGTATTTGGAAAGTGTTCAGGGACTTAATCCAAAGGAATTTGCCCAGGTGTGGCTTCCTTAATGATGTACTTAGAATATGATGGTAGATTCAAAAGAAATTGTTGACCTTTTTTTATTTCATGTTTCGTGATCAAGTAGCTTCTAAATTGACATGAATATTTATTTGTTAGATAATTATATTCAACTCTATGGGTTGTATTGTTACTTTATTTTATAGTAGTTTCACTGTTGATAACTGATGTTAAATTTGGAGAAATGAGTAATGATTTTATGTAGTGAATTCTTGTCAGGTATGACTATAGCGAGAAGGGGGTTACTAGAGAGGGAGAGGGAGAAACATACTATGCTTTCAAGTCTTCTAAGGCTGGGTTTGTCTATTTTTTTTAATAAACTTTATAATGTCCTACATATTTTATAGTAGGTGGTAGCTTAGAGGCTTTTCCCCTCTAATTTTTTACTAACCTATAGTACATTTCTTTACTACCTTACGAAGATCACTCCAGGAAAGACCAAGAGTGAGTCCACTACTATAAAGGCTTTCACAGAGTAAAGTATGTAATAAAACCATCACTAGTCCCTTGGTTCTTCATCACAGGTTTTCAAAAGTAATTTTCAAAGTGCTGAGAAAATTAATTGTTCTCAGTAGAATCGCTTTGAATAAAAGATATAAGATTATAGCCTTGGATTTAATGTAAAAAGATTAATTAATTTAAACAGAATTTTATGATAGCTGTATGGTGGCCTAAGAAAACAAACTATCTACCAATTGTTTGATATTAATGCATTTTGCAAGTTTAAGGATTTTTGTTTCATTTGTAAAAATAAGTTACATGAACATGCTGAGCTGTTTTCCAAACCTTCCAAGAGACAAGTATGCTGTTGCATACTCCAAAGAGGACATAAACGGATCTAACATATGAGCATATATAAATTGTATGTCAACCTGGGTTTATTATATTGTAACATAAAAATGAGAACACAGCTAATGTGTGCTGTTGTCATCATCTTCTCAGAGGCTGCAAAAAAAAAAAAGGCAAATATATTTTTTAGTGAATTAAGCTGAGTCAGGTTATCAAAATAGAGCTGTCTTATAAACAAATTCAGTTATATCCTATAAAACTAAAAAAGATATATCTACTGTGCTAGGTAGAAGAGTAGGGAGAATATGTTAAGGGAGGGAAAAAAAGATCAGGTTGTCTAAAGATGCTGATTTAATAAATCAGTTTTTATTCGATCTCAGAGATAAAGGTGCCCTACTCACATTCTCAGATTCCTACCTAAAACACATTTCTTGGTGAAAGTAGCTTTCTTACTATTAAAGGAGACTCACTTTTTCTTTTTTTCTTGAGATTTGTTGATTTTCCCATTAGACTAAACCCTTCTACATATTTTCCTTTGCTGATTTATCTCTTGATTTTTGCCTACCACAGATTAATTTTTCTCATTTCAAAAAAAAAAAATAATGTATAGAGCTAGAAGAAAGAGTCTTTAAAGTATTCCTTGAAGTATACTAAAGAAGCAAAAAATGCAAAATCCATCACTTTTTAAGTAAGTTTGTCAGAAATAGTTAGCAACATTTTCCAGCCATCACTTGCATGGTCATGCATCACTCATAGACTATCTGCAGTTTGCTTGATACATTTACACAAATATGAATACATTTAGAGGAAATGTAAAATTTCCATATTTATCTGTCTTCAAATATATATATTAAATACTAACAGATGTAAAACAGATTAAATTTATTAATCGTATATATTTATTTTTATAATACAATAAAAAAGGTATTTAGGAAAATAAGAAATAGAATAATTGTGGTCTTCTATAAGATTCTGTCAGCAACATTTATATACTTTGATGACATGAATTCTATAAGCTATTTAAATTTCTGTGGGATGGACATTCAGTGCTTGCAAGATTCAAGTTCTCTGTTAAGATTTTTTTCTTTAAAAAGTCTAATTCTACAATATATCTGGCTACTTTATACTTCTTTTTTCATCCCTAATATCTTTGTCTAGTTTTATTAAACTGCTTTTTTACTTTGTCTCTTACTCCAAATTCTCTTTAAATTTTTTAAAAAATTATAGTTACATTTTTCAGAATTGTAAGCATGATAATCTTAAGAGCATAACTTTGAACCTCATTATGGTTAGAGCAAAGTTGAAATATGTATGATATATTAAACAGAAATGTTAAAAAATAAGGATATTTATTTCTTTACTGCCAATCAATCACAGACTCCATGATCCCAAGGGTGTTATAATATCCAGAAATATTAATAGTTAAATTACCAAATTTGTTTGTAAATTTTTACATGAAATATTTTGAGATTTACTAGTATACATATTCAGTAATTAAAATTATTTAATATGCATAAGCATAGAATTTAATTATAGAAAGAAAATGCGTAACTTCCATAAATCACAAGCCTTCAGAAATAATCTTTGAAAACTAAAATATGCATATATATTCAAGTACCTGCTTTAAATTTTCTAATCTATACTACCAAAGGTCTTCTTGGATTTTGAAAATCAGACATTTGAAGAAACTATTTTCATTTTATTTCCTGGGTGGTCAATTTCCAATCTATAGTCAACTCATTACTTCTTATAGTATAAGGCATAGCTGGAAAAAAATTTAAAATAATGTACAATCAAGAAGAGAGATTAGGTACATAAATCATCAATCTAAAAAAGCAATCAGAAATCGTAAAGCCCTTGGCTTAACAAATATCAAGAATCAGAGCACTTTTGTACTAAGTTAACTGTTGATAAATAAGTTATGCATGCCATAATCGAAATGATTTCTCTTATTTCACTTTGTGTTACTCTTTAAAATCTATCCAAGTGCTTATCACCTGAATAAAACAACCACCCAGGTACAGCTTTAAGTCCTATCTCAGCCCATGAATGGAAAACAAATCCAAATCTAATCCTCGAAAAGTCTTCACAGGTCTTCTGAAGAGGTGGTGAAGAATAAATTACACTATCTCCCAACCCCATTTTCTTAAAAACACATTTTTATTTCTTTTCCTAACAAATTTCTACTCTATAAAGCATTCAGTTAAATCTCTTATCTCAAAATTTTCACAAATGCTAGGTCTCTTTATTCTATTCCTTTATTAATTTTTCTAAAAATTCCTTTCTCAGCCTTCTCCGTTCTCTCTTTATTCTTCCATCCCATCTCTTTTTCTTTCTAAGTTCCTACCACTCCCTCGCTTACCCCTATTAGCAATAGAAAGGTAGCATAGCAAACCCAAAAAGATATTACAGATCTCCTTAGAAGAGTCTGAAGGTGGAGGGAAGAGGGAATGTTACAAAAGTCATACTTTAATATTTTGGTCCTACCACATAAATGGGAGCATTTGCATGCACAGAGGGTATGAGTTCTGGCTTTTCATTAACTGCAGATCAAGTGCTTTGGAAAGTAATTTCAAAATGGATAATAATGATCCTTTCTTTAGCTTCAGCTAAAGAAATTTATTATTAATTTAAAAGAACTTATTATTTTAAGGATCAAAACTGATATCATCTCACACTTGGTGTATATGTCTTTATACAACAAAGAGATTAGAAGCAGATGTTATCACTTTTTTTAGTATGATCATTTTTAAGTTTTCCAACCTCAAATTCCATTGTTAGAGACTTATTTTGCTTCATGTTCAATGCAAAAATATTTTAATGCTTTTATATGAAGACTTCAAAAGGTAATGGAGTTTACAGGGTCAAATTGGTGATATTCTTCCATTAGGACACAAGGCATTAAAGTCAGCTAACTTTTGGGTTTTATGATCAACATTTTCAACAAAATTTCAATTTTATAATGCTTCATAAAGGCAATGTAAACTTTATTTAATTCAATTTAACAAATGTCTAAGAGGTGTCTCCCACATACATAAAATATTATGGCAAAGATGAGTTTGGCTGTACTGTTCTTACTTTCAGGTAACTTGAAAGCTTAAAATTTGGAGGCTAAAGCCAATTTGCTATGTTTGCTATGATTGCCACGTCACTAAGGATTTGCTCTTTCCATGGAAAAATAAATAAATAAATAAACCTCTGTCCAGTCTGAATTGGCCTTGCAATCCCTCTAGAAAGAAATAATTTGGACCTCTGATTCTCATAGAATACTCACACTTCTGGCAGAATGGGAGCAGGCTTGCTGGATGCTCTGACAATCTCTCTTGTTAACAGTTGATCCTCCTCAAGACTCACAGATTTTTATTGCCCAGTGGCAAAATTTTCAGTTTATGTGTAGACTCACTATCTCAAAGTTCCTTTCAATTAGAAAACATCAGCCAGTTTTTCACTAACAATTCCAGAGCAATCTCTTGCCCAAGCCAATTCACTGTTCTGAATGTAATAAGTATGAACCTATGTGGTTACATAAAGTTCTTTCAAATATGGTACATTATCGAGGAAAAGAGATGATTACTCATGACTAGATCTAACATATTATCCAGTGAAATAAAGGAAAATGAGAATCTTTATTGCAGAAAAGTAAATACTCCATTTTTCTCTTACCGTTTCCTTAAAAAAAACAAGTATTAGGTATTTCAAAGATGTCTTGGGATAAAAAAAATATATGTTTTTTAATGTTATAAGGGGACGTCACATGATATACATGTTTTCTGGGAAAAATGGTCAAAAGATCCAGAAGATACAGGTCATCAAAATGTACTTTAAACTAATTCTCTTTCTTCTAATAATTAGATTCAAATTTCAAATTATTGATAGATATATATAAAATGTATTTAAAAGGATATTTACATCTTAATTGAAAGACTTGGGTTTTTTGCTCATAATTCAAAAGAGTGTTTTTGTTTAGTTGTATTTGCTTATTTAGGATTTTAAGACTAGATTTGAAAGTCTACCTTTCACTTATATGTCAATTCAAAATTACTGAATTTAGAAATGAAAGAAAAATATTAAAAGAATTTTAATTACTAAGTAAGAGTAGCAAAGCACTAGTAACAGAATAAACTTCATCTTTTAAAAAAGAATATAGCAAATACAAAGTTTCATGTATCTCTTAATGATACCAAGTCACCTGCATTTTATAATGTTTTTGCACTTTTCCATTGAAAGCGATGTTCTTTCTAAACATAACAAAGGAAAGTGTTGTTGCTTGAATTTCTACACTAGTTAATCAGACTATTAAATCTCTAAGGGAATTTTTAATTAAGAGAACTTTTTATTTGTTTCATTTAAAGAGAAAACTCTCAAAGAAGAATTCCACTACCTTTAGTCATACCTAATTCATCCTTAAAAGCAAAGGCATTAAAGAAAAATTATCTGACAGATAGCTCTTAAATGTAATATAAAGATGTGGTTTCTACTTTCGATTAGAAAATAAAGTACAGATTAACAACACTATTTCCTGGGACTTGTAAATTAGAAAAGTGTCAGAATTAGTGAAAATCTCTCAAGTAAAGTTCTGTCCTTATTCATGTTTCTCCATTATTTGTAACCTCTGGCTATCTTTAATTTGCCATAATAACTCACTTTTGGTTAAACTCACTTTTGGTTAAGATAATAAGTTATCAGCTCAAATAATAAAGCAGAAGAACTGAGATATCACTTTAAAGTGTTCTACAAAATAATAAAGGGAGGACAACCCTATTTCAGGATTCTTGTTAGCATCAGGTCCTCCACCTTATTAGCCTTCATTGAAGGGAGACTATCTTTATTCCAAAATAATGTTATTATAAAGAAAATTCCAAAAACACGAGAACATTCATTTTTCATATATCTAATTCAAATTTTATATTTAAGCACTATCAACTTTGAAGATAGATGTCCTTGTTTTCATGAGTTAAATGTAAGTTTCCCTGACAAGCAACATTGATGTGAACATTTCCATGCACATTTATAGATCATCATTCTTAGAATAATCTTAATTTGCAACTGTTCTAGAAAGACCAAATGTCATTTAACTTTTTGAAATCATGATAGATGAAATGAATAGTGCTAAATTAAAAAGATGAGTAAACAATACACTTTCAAAATTTTTACCTAATTTAAAATGTCCTCTTCTATTGCTTTTATAATAAATTTAAAGTCTCTTTTCTACATTTAGTAATTTGTAGAATAAAATGTACACATTTAGATAGAAATGGATTTTTTAAAATTTTCATTTAACTACATCTTTGCTCAGAGAGAAGCCAGAATTAACTCTATTTGCTAATTATTCATACAAAGTAGTAACTTTGCTCTTTCAAATTATTTACCCAGTAATATCGTCATTAAAGTTGTAATGTGTTTCCTTGATTGTACATGTTTTATTTATTGCCACATATTATTTTTGTCTTTGAAAGTAAATCTGCTTAAAACTGTGGTCTTTAGAAGTTCTACAACAAAATCAATGGCCACTCAATTTGCTAACAAACTTGCAAATGAGCGAGCTGTGTTCCTGGTCAACTGATATGAGCAATGTTAAACCTAACTTGTTTGAAAATCCATTGGTACTTTATCTAAAGCTATATCTTTAAAAGTATCTTTAAGCAATACTGAGCTTCACTGACGATATAATAAATAATGATTAGGGCTTTTAAAATTTTCTGCACTGCTTGGAAAATAAGTTTTAATGTGCATAAATGTTTGTCATTGAAGTTTTTAATTTGCTTTAATGTGATGTTTCTTCTAATGCCATATGTACGTATTCAATGAAAATTGTAATAATATATATACTATGCAAAAATATCATTTCTTCTTACAGATGTAAAATTTCGATTTAATTTTCTTTTTTATGCCTCGAAGAGAAAAAATCAAATGTGAAATGGGAGCTTTTTTTGGAAGGTGGGGGAGAGATACAAAACCTGAACAATCCTAACACTATAAATATGAGTAACTCTTGATTTTAAATATTACTATATGTGCTTCATTTCTGATACATTATTAATCATTTTGTTAATCACACTCTTAGAGTGTGTCATTGAAAATTTGAATAAATATAGGATACAAATGTCTTTGGACACTCTTCACAAACTATAGTTGGGTTTCATTTTGTATACAGTGCAAACTCTGTTTCCTAAAAAGTTATGTTATATTTTATATAATAACATCACTTTTTAAAATTCAGAGGCAGAGCATGAATGCAGAACATGGAAACAGACCAAGTTCCATTAAAATTGAGGAAAAGACAAAAAGGTAATACAAAGAGGAGTTTGTGTAAAAATTAGTAATTACCTCATAAAAAACAAAAACAGTACTAGAAGAGTGGTTGCAAATTATGTCATGTTACTATTACTGGTAATCTTGAAACTAAAATGCATTTTGAGGGTGGGAATCTCTAATACAAGTAAGTCCACTAATATTTGTTAAAATACATATCGATGCATAAAATTAGAAAGGAATCTTACCAAAATATCCAAAATAGAAATTTATTTTTTTAAATTGTATTAATAGATCAAATGATCACAATTATTAAATTTCCATACTACTAATTCTTTTTATTCCTAAGGCCTATATAACCAAAGAATTTGCTAAAAATAACATATTGAATATTGGACTGTCAAAGCACTTTACACATATTAATGAACTACTCCCATTAATAACTGAGTTTTTCTTCTGCTTTATTAAATTTGACAGTAAATATAGATAAGGTGCAAATAAAAAATAATTGAGTCGAAAGGGTAGTCTTTCAGAATCAATTTATGCTTTTATGCAATTACATAAATTTTACACATTTAAACACATAAATGTTTAAAATATGGTATCTACATATTAATTTCATTATATCATATGACCTCTAAATGTTTATATTCTTTCAAAGAGTTTGCCTTTTCTTTTCAATTGTGTTTTTTTTTAAAGAGCTGCTTTATTTTTTATATTTCCATTCAGCCTCATAATGCTTGTAACTTTCTAATTCTCAAAGAAGTTGAAGCCAAATACCATAGCATAGTGGCTAGAAGTTATTATTTTTGAAATTACTCTTATTTTATCATATGGTGGTCATATATCCCATAAAGTCTGCTGGAGAAAGCAAACTTCTGTACTTTTGCATGAAAAGAATTACAAAAAGAAATCCTCCATTGAATTTTGTGAATTCAAAATATTAAGCATATATTTTTATAGTTACTTTTCACTACTTACACTTTATTCAGTTTTTTAAATTTCATGAAATGAGATACTTCAAACAAAAGTTTAAAGCCATCCCATTTTTGTATAAGCTGCAATTTTCTTCAGAGTCTCCAACAATCCCTTTGAGGAAGCAAAACATTACCTCTCCCACTGTACAATCTTGATCACTCTACTATTAAATGAAATAGTTAGGCATCTATTGTCTAATGTAAAAAACAACAGCAAAAGATCATGATTTGTCCAGTAAAAGCTCTTTATATTATGGGGAAGAGATATAACAAACAAACAGAAGTTAAAGTCATGTCTGTTTGCTGGTTCAAAATTGTATAATTCCTAAATTTTAAAAATAGTATACATACATATATACCAATTTTTAAAAATATATATTTATCCATAAGTCCATTCATTCATTAACTATTATTTATTGAACACTATTATGTATCAGTGACCTGTTTTAAACACTGAAAATACAGGGTGACCAAGACAAGCAAAAGCTGTCTCATGGAATTAACCTTCTAATGGTAAAGACATACAGTAAAGAAAGTGATACATGTTATGCTGACAATTAAATTAATAAAATTATATAGCATGACTGTGGCTTCTTTATATTAAGTGGTAAGAAAAATCTCTAGGATGTGACACTTACACTGGTATCTGAAAAGTGTGAAGGAAACCAGTCATGGGAAGATCTGGGGGAAGAGCATTGCAAGCAAAGGGAATAGTTTAATGTATGGGAGTTTAGAGTGTTTGAGGGTAGAGAGAACAGTGCACTTGGTACACAGTAGATGAGCCAACTGAAGCAAAAATGAAAGGGGGTCAAAGAATATTTATGAGACGACTGTAATAGTTCAAGCAAAAAAATAAAATGGGCGGTTCAAAGAGGATTGAGGGAAGTAGATGGATGTGGGGTATATTTGAAGACAGGTCTTACTAGTAATGAATTGGATATAAGGAATGAAGAAGAGAAAAATCAAAGATAAGTTCTACATTTGGAGAATAAGAAATTGAGTCAATAGTAGTGCAGGAGAAGTGGATTTGGAGGGAAAAATCAAGAGTTTGGCTTTAGCCATGTACAGGCTAAGATCCTGTTAGATATTCAGATGGAAATAACAAGTAGAGAGTTATAAATGAGAGTTTCAAAGAGCAATCAGGGCTAGACATCAATTATTTGGAAGTCATCAGTATATACATGGTATTTCAAGTTTTGAAATAACCTAGGAAAAGACTATAAGATAGAGAAGTAGGCCTCGATTGAGGTCCAGGGCATTCCAATGTTTAGAAGTTAAACAGACCAACAGGACACTGAAAAGTATAAGATAAGGTAGAGAAAAAAGAAATGCAATCGGTGATCTGGATTAAATGCTTTTAAGAATTCAAGATTAGAACAAAGAAATGGCCATTGCATTTGGCAACATGGAAGTTATTTGACCTTGAGAAACTCTGTCTCTATGAAGCAGTGAAGCCAAAGCCTAACTGAAGTGATTAATAAGATATTTTCCAAAAGAAGGTGGAGTATTTATAAACAACTCTTTCAAGAAGTTTTATTGTAAAGTAGCTGGAGAGAGATGTGGGGTCAAGAGATATTTTGGCTTCATGTGTGTGTTTTTAGAGAAAGGAGGACAGAGCATATTTATATACTAACGAGAATGATCTGGTAGAAAGGAGAAAAGTGATTATGCAAGAGAGAATATAAAAAGGCCTTTAGAGGTAGAAGGGTTAGAATTTATAGCATAAGTGGGGAGTTTAGTTTCTGATAGAAGGTGCATAGAACTGCAGTTGAAGGGAAGGCAGAGTGCATAATATGCAAATAGTTTGGTAGATTTGTGGTCCAGAGGTAAGGATGTTACTATGTGAGTAGTTTTATTCTGCCAAGGGGAGATACGTCAATAAGGGGAGTAGGTAGGAAGGGAGTATAGGTTGGAGTAGAGGGATGTAAGTAGTTGGAAAGGGGGGAAGTATATATATACACATACACACACATATATATACATACATACATATATATATACATAAACATTATCAGTGAATATTTGTGTATATGTAATACATCATAGAAAAAAGATCTATTGTATAAAATATTTTAATGCCATTTCTACTAAATATTTTGAGATATCTTATTTGGAAGACCTGAGACTGAATTCTGTGCTTTCCAAGGACTCTGATAAGTTTTCTTTTCCATAACGTAGAAATGAAATGAGGACTTCTCAATGCCATAGATATTTCTCATGTTTTATTTATTTTTGTCTATTATAGAGTAAAAGACAAATACTTTTTAGCTATTCTAATTCAAAGCTTATGAAAATTAAAATTAGTTTAATCCCAGAAGTGTACTGTATACTCAAACTACAGTTTCTCAAAACACGATTTTGGAGGGTTTTAACTCATTTAATTTAAATTAAAAAGAAGACAATTAGGCTCTAATCATTTATTAAAACAATACATTTACTTTGTTTTCAAATGAAAAACTTCAATACCATGTCATTTAGGAAAAACAAATGGGTGATACGGTTTTTCTGTTTATTGTGCCCTCCCTATCCTATAGGAAAGATGTGTGATCTTTCCACTGTGCTTGGAGTTTATTTATCGATAGGCTGTATGTAATTTAATGTGTTGGAATTTATAGGTGCATACTTATTCTTTGGATTTATTGTAAAATTAGATTGTGAACAATGGAATAAGATTGCTCTCCAATTTTTTTGTTTTAACAAGGCCGAAAATATAGATATATATGTACATATAAATATGTATTTGATTAAATATTTAATATTTAAATAGTCATGTCAAATATTAAACGGTAGATGTTGACATCTGCATTGTATTCAAAATACTTATAAAAATCTCTGCAGCACAAATCCGAAAAAAATTTACTAATTTAATACTAAATAGTACATTTATACAAAATACCTATATAACATCTGTCTGGGTTGAGGCATTTAATCCCTCATAGAGCAATATATGACTAATAAAAAACTGCAGCTGAAAACCTTTTCCCTTCCTATAAGTGAATGAATATGATTTTTAAAATGTCTTTGTAACCTGTCATAAAGTTATTTATCATTAATTATGGATTTAGCACTGTACCCATCTACTCTTACAAAGAGGGGGAAAGATCTGTTTTAAGAATAAAGAAGTACAGCACTGTATAATTTTTTTCTTTAATCTTACACCATTTAGAGCTTCTATTTATGCCTTCCACGCAGGTTCCTTACACAGCCTATATTCTCTTTTCTGGTTGTATCACAATATTGTAGAGAGAGAAACACAGTAAAAGGGTGTTAACACTAGAACTACAATCCTACCTATTATGTATTTTACTATAAGTCAAGTAGTCCAGACTTACTTGAAGGTGGTATTGTTTTCATCCTATAAAAATCTACTGTAATATTATGATGTTCCATGTAAATTTTCATGTGCTGGCATGCTTACAAATTAATAGTGTTATAGAATGCTCAGTTTTCAATGAGGGATTGTGGTGTATTGCATTATATATATCATCTCTCTATTTGCTAAAGAATATGATGTTTAGCAAAACTACTTGCTGAGCAACATAATAAGATTTTTGTACAAAGTACAAATTATTAATTATTGTATTTTATTTTTCTATGATTTCCTAAGAGGCATTATCAGGGTCTTACAAATGAAGTAAGCCTGTTTATTAAAATATCTATTAGCAAATAAAAGTTACAGTTCTGGTGGTTGAATTAGTGACTTTTTTGTATTGTATTGATGCAAATTTAATATTAATTTTTAGTCTAGATACTTTTAGATACATTAGTAATTCTGGATACAAAATCATAGCTGTAATTTTTCAGATTACATACAAAAAAGATTTTATATGAGCAAAATATTTTGTGAGATTCAAGTAAATTGTTCATTGCCGAGATACTACTGTATACAAACTGCAGATGACCAAAAGATACACACTATGTCCAACTGCTCAAATAACTTTAGACCATCCACGTTTATTCCAAAAACATCCAATAAACTTGGGATTTCCTATATTATTTTAAAAATTTCTGGTAAGAAAATATATAAAAAGTAATCTGAATTTATCAGAATACTGCTATATTTATCATTTCACTTCTTTTACTATAGTTCCAAAAGCCAGTATGAAATTAAAACTGGTAATAAAGTACCTGAAATTTTCTTCCCTTACACAGGTATCTTAAGTAGCTTTCAGAAAATCACATACCATTTTAAAGCCTCTTATTTTCATTGTAAAATGAAGAGAGCCAAACTTCTTAAATCAAGTGGAACAGTTTTTATGCTGAGCCTTGAATGTACCTGAGAGATCTTTCAGTTGTCAAAGCACCAAAACAGCAGATTCAACCATAAGAAATATTTACTTTTCCTAAGGTTGGTATATTCAAAACTGGCATTTCCTAGGTTATTGAGTAGCTTGTGAGTTTTATAATCACTACTCATCTCTAGTAATTATAAGCCATCACATCAACTACACTAAGATAACTATTTTCTTAGCTAATTTTTTTTTCAGTAAAAGCATTACATCTGCCTAAATGTACTGAAAAGTTAAATATCCAATCTTTCCATTATATTTTCATTTTTCACCAAATGTTTTGTACTAACCAAGCAGAAAATTACCAGCTCCAATCAGGAAAAATCAAGTCTGTCCACTAAAATTTTCTGAAACATAAAAATTTTGCCTACCTCTAAGAAAAAAGTCAAATTATAGCTTTAAATTTGCTTCCGTCTCTTATCAAAGTGAGTCACAATGCCCAGACACACAGAAAAGCAGTCAACAGCTCCCTGTAAATACATTCATATTTAAAAACAATCATATTTAAAAATCTTATTCGTATTACAAAAATTTCAGTACAAAAGAAGACAAGAAATTATTTATTGAACACCTACTATATGCCCAACATTTATACTTCTATTATCTATTCCTCAAAACCACCAGATGAGATAGTGTCTTTTTGAAGGTGAGAAAGCTGAAGCATTATGGAGGGCTAACTGACCTAAGGCCACACAATAAGAATCTATTTCCATAATCCATTATTAAGAAGATGTATAAGTCAGTTATTTTGGAGTTGCAACTAGAGAGTTTTTTGTTAGCTTTTGCTTTTCAAGTCACTAGCTCCGAACCACATTTTTTTTCATTGTAAAAATAACATAACATTTGAAAATTTGGAAAAGTAACAAAAGCAAAAGCACCCCATAATCATACACATACAATCTTTCATTTCATCATTACTTTTATATAATTCCTTCTAGTCTTTTTTTCACCCTTATTTAATAGATTAAATTAATTACTAGGCTAAAGAACAAGATAGGGTAGTAAACATAACACTAGGTAGTTGGAGGGGGCATAAATCCTATACTCAAGGTAAAGAAAGTAAATGAGAGAACGGTTAAATCTGAAGAACGGTTAAATCATGAACACTATTCATTGCGGGGTGAAGTTGGTGGGGTTAGGCAGTTTAAAGGTTGATCAAAAAAAGGCCTAGATATCTAAAATTATTGCATCTGTAGTCTCTCCGTTGGAAAAAATTCTAACAATAATGTGGAGAAAACGTGTACACAAAACATTTTCAATTGGAGGATCATCTGTTAATATAAAATCCCAGAGCAGTTTAAGAAGGTGGCTAACTTCAAGCATTCAAACTATTAATTTCTTTTCTGACCACATTCCGATTTGATTTTGGCGACTGTCATCTAATCAGAGATTATGACTCGTGGAAATCTCTTCGGGAGATGAGACAGCTGAGGAGCCAGGATACAAGGCTCATGCTTTTTGCCGAACAGCGCCTTTCAAATTATCTTATCTCCCTACCTACATTAACAGCTTTACTTCGCCAGGACTCCAAGGTCTGAGGCCTATTAGAGCCCAGAAGAGAGTCAGAGTGATGTGCGGCAGAGCAACTCTGGCGCACATCTCGCCCCAGCGGGCACGGTCGTGTCCCACAGTCGTTGCCACCACGCTGCGCCCATACTCCGCAACGACGCAAACACTCCTCAGCGCTCTGGGCTCCACCCAGAAGTCCAGCCCCTAGGAGCTGAAATTGCAGAGAGGCTGGGGAGGACTACAGCCGAGAAACACGCCTCAACAAGGGCGGGCGCCAAAGGGTTCCCAGCAGGCTGTGCGCACGCCTACAAGTCCCATCATGCTCCTCCGTGGGCTGAGCGACTCCCCGCGGGAAGGCGGCTGTTCGCCACGCCACCCGTGCTCACAGCTTCTTTAGTACTCCTCCGTGTGCCTCTGGCATTTTCGGGGGCTCTTCAATCCGATAAGCAAGGGTACGGCGGCTGGATAGCTATGACCTCGGAGGAAGCGTGGCTTCGGGACCGGAAGAACCTCCGGTTGCCAGGGCAACGCCGCGCGCCCAAGTCCCTGCCCAGTTACTGATGCTCTGGCTGAGGCAGAGGCTATCTGTTTACCCAACTTGTGGACTCTGCTTTTGTTCAGGACCAGTGATCCTTCCTCTCGAGGTGTAGAGAGGAAAGCTGAGAGACGCCTGCACCAGGTTTCTATCCCAGAGACGGATACGGGCGAGTGCGTTCAGTCCTATTCCTCACCAGCTTCTGGGCCCGCACAACTAACCTCAAAGACCAGGTATTTTCCCACTTACAATTTTTGTAGCAGAGGCGCCCTCACTCTCCCCCGTTGCCCCCAGAATTGCTCTTTGCTCTTTTCCATATTTTTCACTGTGTAGTTTCTAATGTGTGAGAAGTGGAAAAGGAGAGGTAGGCTTATGCGGTGAGTACTAGAAACCCCAGAAAACTTATTGAATTGGCTTAACCAAATTGGTTGGTTGGTTGGTTGATTTTAACGCTGGTTTTAAATTTAACACTACCCAATTTGGGTGGTTTTATTTGGTATGTAGGCAGTGTGATTGAAATTTCATTATCAAAAACTGAAAGCCGAATAAAAATGTTTATTTGGGGTAGTAAAAATATGCTATAATTCACTCTAGAAATATTTTTAAAGTTTACGTTATTTTCTCTGCCCACCCCCTATCTCTGCAACTTACCTTCCAAGTTCTTAACTGTAAATGACATCCCAATTCTTCAGGACTTTTCTGGTAATAAGTAATCCTTTAGAAAGCAGTTTCTCACATAACAGCCAAGAGAATTTGATTGGCTGGTATGCAAAGAGTAGAAACAATAAGACAAACTAGAAAGGTAGATTGGCGCCAGATTGTAAACAACCTTAAAGCTACGTGTAAGTTTGGACTTAATTCTGAAAGCCAGTAGTGACTGTACATCAGAAACACTGTGGAGGTTTTTACAATGCAGATGCCCTGAACCCGTCTTCAGAACTACTAAACCAATCGTTCATTTCATTGTGCAACTAGTGTTGAGAATAATGGCCAAAGGAGTAGGAAGCTACAGAAAACTTTAATTGTGTCTCCCACTGTTCACTTAGGACATGATAAATAAACATTGAATGTCTTGAATTATCTATTTCCTTCTTCCATGCATGCAAAGGTAAACTTATGGAAGTGTGTAATTACTAAGAAATAGAAGCATATGTAAGGCTGTATGATAGTTGTTTATAAAACAACTTCAATAAATATATTTACATCTTTTAGAACCGACTTCTCTTTTAAATTATATGTCCCAGAATATTTCAGTAACAAGCATCGAGTGTTCGATAATCCATGAAAAAGGAATAGAAAATCACAGTCCAAGTTTCTATGAAAATGAATATTTAAGTATCAAGCTTTTGACAATTGATGTTTTATAATAGATTGCCAGAGGGGGATGATGTGAGAAATGGTCATGGTTTTAAAATCTGTTCAAAATTGTATGGAAAATGGAAAACTATATGTAAGTCTTTATATTATGTTTAGTACAGTAAATAAGAAAGTAAAATTTACTTTGAATTAAAATTGTGTGGATTGTTTTATAATATCAGAAGGCTACATTAGATTCTACAAGTGCATATCCTTAAGCCTAGCTATAAAGGAATGGATTATGAGTGATATTTGAATCTCCAAATAATGAGAAAAGTTGATTCAAGTGGGTCCAATGGAGTACACCTGACATCAAACCTATTCCTTGGGTAAGACAACTGTGGCTCTGTTATAGGCCCCATGCTTGGATGGTCACTGCACCTTTTTTTTTTCCTGCACATCATTAGAATTCAGTTTTGAAACTTCTATCCATAAAGCAAAATTTACAATGCATCCTTCTTTCAGATGCAGTTGTCTTGGAAGCCTCTTATTGTTTAAGTTGCTGCAGCCTCACATCCTTCAAGGTATGGCCTTGTCTAGGATGGTGCGAGATAAAAAAATACTGAAAGATCCATAAGAAGACAAGGTTCTGGAACTTTAGATGGTGATGAGAATAAATCAAATAAATGAAGTTAATATTTAGAGAACTTTGAAAATGATGGTCCAAGGAGTGATAAGCAATATTTGGAACAGGTTTATTGTAGTTACTGCTGTAGCAGTCCTTGTAGCAGTTGAGGGCTGGTAAAGTGGTATCTTCTCCCACCACATAATATTTTGGTAGGTAATGGACCCAAAGGGAACACCTTTGGAAAGTTTCATTTGGAAACGTGACTTCTAAATTTGACAGTACCTTGGAAAGATATGACTAGCCGTAAAGTTATCACTTAGCAAGCAATAAATATGTCATTGGCAATTTTATGACTTCAGAATACTTCTATATGGATTGCTGATGACATTTTTTTTTAAGTTTGCATTGGAAGAATTTTTTTCTAACGAAAGAATTGATGAACAAACAAATGAACTCTTCAGGCATGAGTTAACAAACTTTTACAATATTTGAGAAAACGAGATTAAAATCTAAGGTTGATATTTACTTTCTTATTTTTTACTAGGTACTAAGATTCTTTTAAAATAATATTTAACAGGTTATTCAGATAAATTACAGTTTAAGAAAAATATTAAGGTGTAATGAAATTGCGTGTGTGTGTATTTTGCACATCACCTTCTCCCCAAATGAATTTGTAGTGACTTAAGAAGCATATATGTAAGGACTAAGAAAAAATTAAGATAAATGTATTGGAATTCTGTATTCCTATGGATAGAAAATGCAACTAAACTGGATTTAATCACGCAAACACAAAAACAGTGCATTTAATATTTATTATTGCAAAATACAACAATGGGGCTAGCTTCAGAAAAAGATTTAACCAGTGGCTCAAATGATATAACAAAAATCTCACAGTTTTTCTCTCTTTTTCTGATCTGCCTTCTACTTTCTAAACTTCAGCCTTAGGTTTTATATAAACCCCATTACCCATACATTGTTCCAGATTTCCAGAAGAGGCTGCAGATATTTTCAAGTATCACAAACAACAGACTCCACATGATACTAAGTTTAACCACATTTTCTTCTTAAATTTATAAAATTACAGTGAGATATGTACAGTTATTTCAAGGGCATTATTCTTTGTTGCCAGGGGTTATAAGCTGCCAATCTGCATTTCATTTAAGGCTCCTTCCTGGTAATCAGCTTATACTGTGTTTACTAAATGCAAAGCTATGTTGACATGGTTTTCACATCATTGTGTCTTTATATTATTAAATTTTTTGATATACATGCTTTCATATTTCCCATTCTTATGGTGCCTGTGGGTAATATAGCTTTCTTTTTTTTCTGACTTGCAGCTGGTTTGTAAATATTTGAATCACATTATGGGATTGCTAGACAGACTTTCAGGCTTGCTTGGCTTGAAGAAGAAGGAGGTTCATGTTTTGTGCCTTGGGCTGGATAATAGTGGCAAAACAACAATCATTAACAAACTTAAACCTTCAAATGTAAGTATCTTCGTTAGATGCTATATGTCGTTTCTGCTAGAGAGAGTTAATATGCAGAATTATTTTGTTTGCCGTTATACCTTCATATAATCACGTTATGAAATTCTGTTAACTTTATACTACCTTAAAGGAAAAAGTACCTGTCAGCATTATTTGCAGTGTATTTTATGCAGGTATATAGGTAAATCTTGATTATTTAAACTGAAATATTTTCCAAATATCTTTTTTTTCCTAAAAAGATCTTTGCAAATTTGCTGAGTTTACTTTCAGGTAGCATTGTCTTTTTTTTTTTTTTTTTTTGGCTCTCTTTTTAGAGAAGGAGCAAAACAAAGGGAAAGGTGAGTCATTTTTATAAGTTCTGTGGATAATTAGACAGTTTCCCTAGAGTATTGCCTATGCATATCAGTAGTAGTAAGCAAGATGACTTTAGGTCATTTAAGTAATAAGTACATTAACATATTATTCTAATAACTGAAAAATGTATAAAGTTAACACATTAAACACCACATAAAGTATAAGTTAAAACTAGGTTCTGCTACATATAAAGAAAACCCACATAACAATGGACATAGCAATAAATAACAAAATAAAGTAGGGACTTCTTTTCCTATCCTCTAAGTCCAGAGGAAGTATTCCAGGGCTGGTGTGGCAGCTACGTGGTCTCAAGAGATCCACGCATTTTTCCATCGTTCTGCACTGCTGTCCTTAATACCTGGTTTTCATCCTCAAGATCTCTTCACGGTCACTTTGGTTAACTGTATGTCTATAGTCTAAGTTACAGGGAGGAGAAAGAAACAGGGCAAAAGAATAGTCCTTGCTAAATACTCCCTCTTTAAAGAACTTACCCAGAAGACCCAACTAATACTCTTGCTTGCATTTCACTGGCTACCTTTATGTGTGAATGAGGCTGGATTTTTTTTTTTTTAAAAGCAGGGCATATTACCGCTTTCAAAAATAATAGGGGTCCTATAAGTATAGAAGAAGGGGAAAACTATATGGGGTAGGCGATTAATATTTACAGTTGTAAATACATTTATTTAGATAAAAACTATTAGACAATTAATAAAATATGTTTAGTAAAAGATAATATGGTCTGCACAGATAGGGTAAAAAGTAAGAAGCTGTTACTCTTAATGACTGAATGCCTGGACAGTGGAAAGCATTGCTCCTAAATATGGTAATTAAAGGTGGACTTCATTGCCTCTAAACAGTGCTTCAAGTTGAGCAGAATGAGAAGCCTTACTGCTCCATTTTCTTTTGAGACAGCTTTGGTTTTACTTTTGTTTAGTTGGAGATTGCTTCGGAATCACAGAAATGCCATTTCTTTTCTTCAGTCATTATTCCCTTTTTGTACATGGATTAGATTACCATGTAAAAACAAATAACTGCTGGTGTATTTTCAGATGAGAGTTAGTTTAAGACAGCTGATATAAGCTGAAAATGGATTTGGAAGGCAATTTAGGTGTTATAAGGGGGGTCCCCATCTGAGTTGGGAATCAGTTGAGATATACTTGCTGAAGTCAGGCTATATTGAAAAGATTGATTTTGGAGGATGAGGTTTAGGTCTGGCCGGAGGTCTTGCTAACACTCTTGAATTGAGATTAGCCTCCCAGAATTTCAAAGTTTCCTCCTCAGCGAAAGAGCCAGCTCTTTTAGGTTTCCTGCATAGCTAAGAACAGATGAGAATGCATGCTTGAGATAAGCATATGGCTTTCAACTGAGAGAGAGAGAGAGAGAGAGAGAGAGAGAGAGAGAGAGAGAGAGAGAGAGAGAGAAGCAGAACTAAAGATATTCAGTTCCATTTCACAACTGAGCAGTTAAAGAAGTAATTTTTTTCCCCCATGAAGAGTAATAAATCGGGAGAGGAGAGATAGAGAAACTGGGAGTTTAATTTTAATGGAGTTTTCTCTATGTGGAAACAGGAGAAAAGAGATTCCTCCCCAATAAGGAAAAGAACAGGTTAAAAAGTTGACCCACATTAGAATCTGCCTCCTGACCTACGTGATTACAAAAAATTTCTTTATCAGTTCTTAAGAAGTAGCATCCTATCCAATTGGATAGGGTCTAGAATTGAATTTAGAGAACATTGGGTGTGTGATAAAAGTAGAACCATACCCATCTGTGCCTCAAAAGGTGTGTGTGTGTGTGTGTGTGAGAGAGAGAGAGAGAGAGAGAAATAGGCCTCAAGTACAAAATAATTGAAACCAGAGCCACAGTTAATAGCCCCAAATGGACCAACCGTTTCTCTGCCTATTATACTCAAATTGGGAGAAATAACATCCAAAGAACAAAATAGAAATGATAGTCTCTTCTCCAGTCATCCCCAGGAGTCTAGTGACCTTCTGTCCCCTGGCATGGTTATTAACATAGGAATAATATTTAATATGGATGGGAACAGCTTTCTTTTCTAAACAGTATTGGTCTTTTGAAGACACTTGCTCTTACAGATTTTTTTTTTCATAATTTCTTCTGTCATTTCTAGAGATCTGGGGTAGAAGAGGAAGGAGGCATCATGTTTGTCATCTTAAAATATTCTAATATCCTCATTTCAGACTGGTCTTGTGAAAGACCTTCTGACCCTAACACATTACATTAGTCACAGAGAGCCTCCAGGAAAGCGTGGGTACACAGTCAATAACTGAACCTCTTTAATTAATCTTCTATTGCTTTCCAACATCTCTGTCTCTCTGTTACCTCTGGTGAATTATGGAACTAGCATAGACTAGCTCCAGGACTATTTTAAGAGGATCACCTAATTTCTGACACTACTTCCGAGCCTTAATCTTTAGGCAACTATGCTTTCTCCTCAGAAATGATTGACCTAGTCTAGATCCTGAATACACACTAAGTTGCTTTGCTTTTTTTTTTTTTAACTTGATAATAATAGCCAAGAAACCACTTGAATGAAACTTTATTTAAAGACCCCAAAACCTGTCACTCAGATATAGATACAACACTTGCTTCCTCCTTACCTTTGAACTCAGTAGCCTCTTGTGAGCTTACATTCACTGTTAAAAACTTTATTTTTCATGAATAAGTGAATTATAGAAATCTACAGTGCTCTACTAGAAATGTCTTGCGAAAAAAATTGCAAATCTCATTTTATAGTAGTCTCTTATTTTTTGTGGATAAAATCAGTTTTTAGGTAGCTAGGTACTTCCTGGACCCAAAATGGTTTCTAGTATTAAGCTGTCCTAATGTTTATTTATTATATACATATTGAGGTTGCTGGTGTTTTCTAAACTGATACATGGTGGGGGCAGGGGTAGGGACGGGAGCATTTTAACTTGATCACTCTTTTCAAGAATCTGGTCTTAGCTGTCATTTTCTTAGAGATGTACTAATAAACACCTTTCTTTTAAAATTCCCATTTTTTTCCCCATTCCCCAACATTAATACTATAATTCTGTCACATCATCCAGTTTTATATTCTTTTCATTTAAAACACTCTGAAATTATCTTGCATATTCAGTTAGTAACATTAAATTTTTCTTCCTTATAAATTTAAATTCCATAAGAGCATAGATCTTTTATTGTTCAACACTGAATCCCAAATACCTAGACTATTGCTTGCTACTTAAATACATTTTTGGACAAATGGATTGATGGATGATTTTTTATTTTCATTTTTGGGCAGGGAATGATGATTAATTTTATCACTATTAGGTAAAACAGCAAATTAAAGGGGAGCATCTCTGGAAACAAAGAGTTTGTGAAGAAGGTGGGTGATTATGGAGAGGCTAGATGAATGTTTTAATTATAATTCATTGAATACAAGGCTACTATTTTCTGAGATTTCTTAAATTTTTACTTCCCTTTCTATTGTATGTTTTTTCTTATAATAGCTGATAAATTTTATCACAAGACTGGCACATGAAAACCCTTAAAACAGTGAGGTATTGAGGACAATAAAATTAGGAAACTCTTTAGTCCAAAGTTCATTGTGCAGTAAAGGAACCCTAAGATATGAAGTGGGAATCTGAATAGCAGGAAATAAATTCTAACATAAACAAAAAGATATTTTTAGAAGAATACTAGGCAGTTCATAACATGGAAGGAAAAGCTGAATAAACAAACTTCAGAAACGTAAAATCAGGGCAGCCATCGGAATACCTTTTCACTAGCACATTACTAGCAAGGTGACCAAGCGCCAGTGACTTCAGCTTCTCTTTCTATTTGAATTGTAAATTTCTAGAAGTAGGCTAGCAAAGTGAACATGATGTGAGTTCGCTTTACTCCTATTTTCATATGAAAGCAACAAGATAAACTTAAGGGGAATTTTTTTGAAGTTATTCTTGTGGGACTATGAAGAAAATGGGGATGAGAATAGAATCAATGAGTATAATTATAATAACAAACATTAATTGAGTATTTACTATGGACTAGACACTGTTGAGTATTTTATTTACATCCATTAACTCATTTAATTCTTATGATAACTTTATGAGTTAAGGATAATAATATATTTCACATTTGAGAAAATTAAGGCTTAGAGAAGTTTAGTAACTTGTCTAAGGTAGCATATTAACAATTAGGGGTAATTAGGAGTAATTAGAAGGCTGTTACAGTAATTCAGAGTGATAATCAATAAGGCCCTGACCTAAGTTAGATAGAACCGATAAAACTTAGGATATGGTCATGTAGAGAATGTTAAAAAGGAAGGAGTCAAGAATAACTGCTAGGCATCTGGATCAGAAAGTGGATGATTTTTATTCAAAAGGAAGAACAGTTTTGATGGCAGGCATGTTAGGTGATACCTTGTTTAGTAGTCATATAAGGCATTTTATTTGCCTGTGGGACTTGTCAGCTGGTCTCTGCTGTATCCTTGCCCATTTGAAATCTCTTATCCACAAAGAATTTGCCATCATGACCTCCAAGGCCCTACCTCCCTTACTTTGTTACATATGCCTCTTTCCTTTATGCAATATACTTTAGACATAAAGGCCTTCTACTTCTCCCAAGTGGTAAGTTTCTTCCTGTCTTAGGGTCATTGCATTGGCTAACTCACTTGACTGGGATGTTCTTTGCCAAGATCTTATCATAGCTTTCCCCCTTCTTGATATTCATTCTTGTCACCTCCCCAGCAAAGCTTTTCCTGAGCATCCTTCTTCCATGCCTCTTACCAACCCTCCCCTGCCCTGTTGCCTCCCACTTCCAGTCACCTTTCAATGTACATATCACTGCCTGAAAATGTGTTCATTTGAAACTTAGTTTATTGCTGTTTACCCCTGTAGATTATAAATTATAAGGGCAGGGACCATGTATATTCACCATCTACACATGAGACCAGTTCCCCGTAGCATATATTAACTCAGTAAGTATGTATTGAAAGATTAGAAAGTCCTATATGTGAACTCAGGATGGTTTCATGGTAACTTGCAGCAAGTCACACAGTGTGAATTAATACGTACATGTAATACAAATTCATAATTAGTAAACCTTAAACTACTATAAAGAATTTACACACAATGATCCCTTTGCAAAAATTATAATTTTGTCTAATCACGTTGTTTCCTTGGTGGCAGATTTTAGAATTGGAAAATCTGGATGCTTTTTTTTTTTTAACCTGAGGGAAAAAATTCACCTTTGGTAATTGCAAATTTCTAAACTTTGTCTTTTCTCTTAAAGGCTCAATCTCAAGATATAGTTCCAACGATAGGATTCAGCATAGAGAAATTCAAATCATCCAGGTAATTCACTTTATTATACTTGTGACTAAGAAGTTATAGGCAAAAAATGGTATTAGATCTACCAAGTCATTCCTCTTACTCTTAGAAAAAGTAATTTGTTGTTTCAGAAGCTCATAGATGTTAAAATATTTGTACTACTACCTCTGGATTATTTTTCAAAATTTAGAGTTTAGACAAACTCTGATAACTTCACTAGCAAAGGAAACATCTTTTTTATGTTACTCATTGCAAAATCATATTTATATTCAATAAATTTATGGCATTTTTACTTGAAAATTGGCCCAAGTTGAATATTGTATATTCAGATTGGTTTCTTTGATTGAAAATAATTTAAAATTTAAAGTGAAAGTTATACTTTAAAGTTAGTAACTTATAATGTAGTCATGGTTTTTTTTGTTTGTTTGTTTTTGTAGTTTGTCTTTTACAGTGTTCGACATGTCTGGTCAAGGAAGATACAGAAATCTCTGGGAACACTATTATAAGTAAGTTTATTTGTGAATTTTGGTTAACTAGTTGAGTATATTTTAATAACAAATAATTATTAGAAATTCAAATGATCACAGGCTAGGTTGCAATGTTTACTCTTCATGTAATTTAGGTACATTTACTAATTTTTAAAAAATGTGCAGTCATACTTCACATTATTTCTTAAATGCATGAAATTCTTTATAAACTTTGGCCTTCGTGTATACTGTTTGCTCTGTTTTTAACGCCCTGTTCTTTTCTTCTTCTCTGCAGCTTAAGGTTAATATATTCCTGCTATCAGGACTAGCCCAAAAGTCACCTCCTCTGTGAAATTTCATTGTTTTGCCCAGTTATCCTGTCCCATGTTCACAATACTTTCGCATCTCTAATTATACTTATTATGTCTTAAATTCATGTACCATAGCTGCCTCCCTAATGGGATTGTGAATTCCTCTTCAAGGGCAGGAATTATTTCTCATTCAGATTATTTCTTCATAGCCAAGTATGATGCTGGGCATATAGATCTGTAAATACTTACTGAATAAATTTAGTTAAAAAAACAGTACTGTAACAGTTGATGCATTTGTTCCACAAGCAGGTCTAAACAAGATATTTTTCAGCAAATGCAAATCCAGGGCTTGATAATTATATTAGATTAACAGCTGTCAAGTTAAGGATCCAAATGTGTTACACCCTCTCAAGACTTATACACAGTGTTAAAATGAATTCATTAACTTCTAATATTGTTAGAATGCCTTTATTTAAGGGCAGTGTAACTCACTTTTTGGAGTCCGAAACTTATAAACAATATCCCTTTACTAAATTCCCTTTTGTCCTTATGAACTCTTCCTTTGAAATGGTATGTGATGACTGCCAGATCAGATTTTGATTTTGATTGATTCTTTCCTGCTAACATGGGAACAAACACTATTCCTCAGACATGAACCAGGAAGATTTATTCTAGATATTATTCTCAATGAGTACTTTAATAGATTGAAGGCCTAGTTAAATCCTAGAGATCCAGAGGACCTATGAGAGAGAGAGAAACGAGTGCTTCAGATCTGAGGGTCAGTTTGGAAAAGGAAAAGTGGCATGTCTGTAGTATCTTGCATTAATTTTCCTGGGGTAATGTGAGTTGTTGTTTTATTTTGTTTTTTAAGAAAACCTGAGTTTTCAGTATAGGAATCTATAAATTATTACTATAATTAGTTGGTAAAAAAAATCCTTTTATGAAAAAATGTATTTATATTAGCTACTTTTTAAAAAATATCATAATTACAAGGAATAAAAATACATAGAACTAGTACTTTGAGAAAAGAAAATAGTTTTTCTGATTTTGACTCCTTTCTCTTGAAAGTTTTTGGAATAAGTTACTGAATACAGGAATATTATAAATAAATTGTAGGTTGAATGGGGAATATGGTTTGAGGAGTCTAAAGTAATAGTAAATTTATTTATTGTATCTCTATACTTTTCTGATTATTAAAGATCAAGCATATTTTAAATCTATAAGACTGAAAGATTAAAAAGATTAATTGGAATATGAGTCAGTCTTGTAGTAGGAATTTAACACCTTTTTCAGGATAGTTTATCAATATCTATTAAAATGAAACACGTTCATGCCTTCCAGCTATCATATTTGCTTTTTGAAATGTATCCTATGACTTGGACTAGTCAGAGTAAAAAACATACTTAGAAAGATGTGTTGAACATTATTTATAATGACATTTTTTTCATATTGCAATTATATAAAGAAAAATATTATTCTTAATAAAAATATGTGCTTAGTATATATACAGAGAAGAAACTTGTTAGCGGAATATGCACCAAACCATTAATAGCATTTGTTTTTGGAATAATAAGGTTATAAGGGAAATTTACTTTGTAATTTACATGATTCTATAATGTTAATTATTATGTAATTTTTGCTTATTACTCTTACAATACAAAAAGTTATAAAGTATAAAATATACAGAATGTAAATTTATTAATGTTTTAAAATACAAAAGATTTTTAAAATGTTTTCCATAAATGTCACTCCTAATTTACCATTGTTAATCTTTTTCATGTTTCTTGCCTTTCGAAATATATAATGTACGCTTTACATAATTGAGAAAGGCTCCTTCTAAATTTGTACTATATATAGTTTTTTATCTTGCTTTTTCAGTTAAAATTCTATAAGGGAAAATCAGGAAAAAAGATACAAAGAATATAACTAATAGCTGCCGAACGTTTTTCATATGCCTATGCCAAAATTTGCTTAATCATTTCTCTGTTTTTGAATATGAAGGCTATTCTCAGTTCTTGAAAAGTATAAACTGCATACTTGAAAAGTATAAGCTGCATAAATCTTTGTCACAGTTCATGTTTCCTTAGAAAAAATACCAGAAATAAAATTACTCTCTCAAAGTGTTTGAATATTTTTAAAGCTCTTGATAGATATTTTCAATTGTACCAGTCTCTGTATCCACTAGTAATATATGACTATGATAATCTGAATTCATTTTTTTAAATAATAGGAGAAAATGTTATTAAAAAATTGTTTCATATTTACGTCATTACTAATGACATTAAACTTTAAAATATTAATTTATGACTGGAGTGAGTCACAAAAAAGTATAAATGTTCAATAAGTATATGAAAAGATAATGAATTTCACTAGCAATTAATGAAATAAAAAGTAAAATAATACACTGTTAGAATGACAAAATATGAAAAGAATGGTAAGAACCATGCTGGTGAAGGAAGTAGGAATAATGCTAATAGTAGTAGTATAAATTGATAAAGCATTTCTGGAGGATAAACAATTTATCAATGTTTATCTAAAACTTTAAATTTTATATATATTCCTAGAAATTTTATTCCTAGGAACAGATCCTAAAGTTTCAAGAAATTTAAAAAATGTATTCAGGAGGATGTTTAAAGTTTCTCATAATAAAGAAAATTGGAAATAACCTATAAGCCCAACCGTAAATGTTTGACACAGTATTTGATGACAGATCCATGAGTAGAATACTTTATAACCATTAAAAAGGAAGGGTGTAGAGGTAATCAGTGATTTTTCAAGTGCTGCTGTGATCTATAAATGAATCCTTAAACTAGGTCAGTGGCTGGCTATCAGAAAAAAATAGAATAAAATAAAAGCTATTTGTAAGTATTGTTTCAGGGGATTTATTTCAAATATATTTACATATATATCGCATCTTAATGTAAAATGTATGTCTCAACTATGGTTATGGTAAAAACAATATTTGAGAAACATTAGTGTAGAGCTTTAATGTTTCATATAAAGTAGTTCAGACTATACTCCAAAGAAGATCAAGGAAATGTATGTACATATCAGGAAGGCAGAGTATAAAACACGATTCCATATGTACAAGCGTAGATACTTGTATGAATACATAAAACATCAAAATTAATTATACAAAAATATTAATAATGATATGTCTGTGTAATAGGGTTATGATTTTACTTATAATTTTTTAAAATTATGAAATAACAAGTCATTAAATTTACCCTGTTATCTAAGTGGAGAGAAATTATTTCACATGAAATATCACTAATGGTTAATATTTTAATCACTCATGTGAACTATTAAGAAACAGCATTATAATGATAAATTATAATGATAATTTAAGCCTATAATGATAAATGGACATAGAACATGAAGAGATAATACACAGATTAGGACATTCACATGGGTAGTAAACATCAAAAACATATGTTTGAATTTTTCTCATTCTTTATTAAACAGAGAAGGACAAGCCATTATTTTTGTCATTGATAGCAGTGATAGATTAAGAATGGTTGTGGCCAAAGAAGAACTGGATACTCTTCTGAATCATCCAGGTCTGTGTATGTGTCTGTCAGTCTGTGATATCTGTGCTTTGGGGTCTGTTTACATATGATGTTTTGTTCTTTGGTGCTGGGAAAAAGCGGTGTTTGCACTATGTAATTATCTTTAACTTAAAATTTAAAAATTTTAAAACAGTTGTGCAGAACTCATAATATCTTTACCTGTAGCACCATATATTTTGTAATAACTTTATTTTTATTTACAGTTGACATGCAATATTATATTAGTTTCAGGTGTACAACATAGTGATTCGACATTTATATAACTTACAAAGTGATCACCCCCAGAAATCCAGTACCCATCTGACACCATATGTAGTTATTACAATATTATTGACTATATTCTCTCTGCTGTACTTTACATGCCCATGACTATTCTATAACTGCCAGTTTGTACTTCTTAATCCCCTTCCCCATTTTTTACTCATCACCCCAACCCCCTCCCATCTGGCAACCATCCAAATATCCTCTGTATCTTTGAATTTCTTTATTTTGTTCATTTACTTTGTTTTGTTTTGTTTTGTTTTTTGATTCCACATGTAAATGAAATCATATGGCATATTTTTCTCTGATTTACTCCACTCAGCACAATACCCTCTGGGTCTATCCATGTTGTTGCACATGGCAAGTTTTCATTCTTTTCTAAACTGAGTAATATTCTGTTACACATACATACCATCTCCTCTTTATCCATTCATCCATTGATGGACACTCAGGTTGCCTCCATATCTTGCCTATTTTAAACAGTGCTGCAATGAACATACGGACACACATGTCCCTTTGAAGTAGTGTTTTGGGTTTCTTTGGATAAATACTCAGAAGTGAGATTACTGGGTCCTTCTTCATTTCTTGTTTTAAAGTCTATTTTGTCTGGTATATATGTTGCTACCCCGGCATTTTTTTCATTCCTATTTGCATGAAATATCTTTTTTCATCCATTTACTTTTAGTCTGTGTGTGTCGTTTCATTGAAGTGAGTCTCTTGTAGGCAGCATATGTAAGGGTCTTGTTTTCTTATTCAGTTGTTCGTAGATATGTAGTTATTGTCATTTTAGCTACATTTTTTTTTAATCTTTTTTCCTTTATCATCTTCTTAAAGAAATCCCTTTAACATTTCTTGTAATACTGGTTTGATGTTGATAAACTCCTCTAGCTTGTCTGGGGAGCTCTATCTGTCCTTTGATTCTAAATGATAACTTTTTCTCAGTACAGTAATCTTGGTTGTAGGTCCTTGCTATTCATCACTGAGTATTTTGTGTCAATTCCTTCTGGCCTACGAAGTTTCTGTTGAGAAATCAGCTGACAGTTTTATGGGAGCTCCCTTGTAGGTAACTACTTTTCTCTTGCTTTTGATATTTTTTCTTTACCTTTAACCTTTGGCATTTTAATTATGAGGCCTCTTGGTGTGGGCCTCTGAGTTCTTGTTTAGGATTCTTCACTTTCTGGGCTTGTATGTCTATTTCCTTCACCAGATTAGGGAAGTTTTCAGTCATTATTTTTTCAAATAGGTTTTCAATTTCCCACTGTCTCTCTTCTTCTTCTGGTTCTCCTATGATGCGAATGTTGGTACGCTTGATGTTGTCCCAGAAGTCCCTTAAACTATCTTCATTTTGGAGTATTCTTTTTTCTCATTGCTGCTCTGATTGGGTGTTTTCTGCTACTTTATCTTCCAAATCTCTGATATAGTCTTCTACTTTAATCTACTATTGAATCCCTCTAAGATATTCTCTATTTTAATTGTATTCTTTATTTCTGACTAATTCTTTTTTATGATTTCTACCTCCACTTTTATATTTTTCTTGGAGTTCTCATTGAGAGCACTGAGCATCCTTATAACCAGTGTTTTGAACTCTGCATCTGATAACCTGCTTGTCTCCATTTTGTTTAGTTCTTTTTCTATAGTTTTGTTCTGATGTTTAATTTGGGATATGTTTCTTTGTCTTCCCATTTTGGCTGCCTGCCTGCATTTGTTTATATATTAGGTAGAGCTGCTATGTCTTCCGGTCTTAGGAGAGTGGCTTTATGTAGTAGGTATCCTGTGGGGCACAGTAGCACAGTCTCCCCAGTTGCCTGAGCAAGGTGCTCCAGATGTGTCCCTTGTGTCAGTTGTGTGTGCGCTCCTGTTGTGTTTGAGTCTTGGTTGCTGTTTGCATGCCAGTGGGAGGTATTGACCTTCAGGATGATTGTTTATGAGGACTGACTGTGACTATAAGTGGAGAGCTATTGTTCAGGGGCTGACCCTACAGAGTGTGAATCACTTTAGCAGGACTCTGGTGCCTGCTCAGTCTGCCCTTTGGGTGTGTCCTTTGTGGAAGTGGATGGGTAGTTCTCTGGTGCGGTCTGAAGCTGGCCACTGAGTATTGGTTCTGGAGCCTCGTGAGAGAGTGTCTGTTTCAGGCCAAGGACAGCCACTTGCTGTGCCTTGCCCAAGGCCACTTGGTATTAGCTACAAAGTGATCTGCAGATTGTTGCCTCTTGTGCTGTGCCTAGAGGTGTCTGGGAATAGCCAAGCTACAAGCTGAGGCAAGCTGCCGCTAGGTCCAGGCTTGAGGCTGCTTAGCAAAAGGTATGGGGCATACCGAGGCCAAATGCTGCTTGGGCTTTGTGAACCTTTGAGAGATTTTAGGAAAGTTTGCAGCAAGAACCAAAACAGGCTGTTTGTATGGAAAAGCCACTGGAAGAGGCTTAAGTGGGCCCACAAATTTTGTAGGGCCGGGTCTCAGGGAATCACTAGGGCAGGGTGAGCAGAATTAGCCAGGCTGATGAAGACTCAGATATAGTAGCTGCCTGTGTTTGCATGCCAGGAGAGGGGAGGGCCCAACAAAGGAACAAGAGCTTCTACCAGCACCTCTCTCTCAGAGAAAGCTGCTCCTGTAGCCCTCGCCCTGAAGCCAGGCAATTCAGTTCCTCCTTGTATGTCCCTGATGCCCTTCTAGCTGCTGCCCCAGAACAGGTGAATCCATCAGTGAGTAAGTCCATGCCCAAGCCCTCTTAAGACGGATGCCTTGGACTCCAACCATCCTCCATCACACTCAGCCACAATTTCCACTGGTTTTCACAGCCAGAAGTTATGGGGACTTCTATTCCCAGCACTGGAACCTTCAGCTGGGGAGCTTGGTATCTGGCTTGGACCCCTCACTCCTCTGGGGTTGGGGAGACCTCCACAGCCAAGCTATCTCTTCCAATTTTTAACTACCACACATGGGTGCGGGGCCAGTCCCTTCCACATTTCTGCCTTTCCTATCAGTCTTGATGTGGCTTCTTCTGTATGTCCTTAGCTGTAGAACTTATGTTCAGCTAAACTTCAGGTATTTCTCAATGATGGTTGTTCTGTAGTTTAGGTGTAATTTTGAGTTAGTCCTGAGAGGAGGCAAGCACAGCATTTCCTACTCCACCATCTTGACGAGAAGCCTTCATATATTTTTTAAGCTTTTTGCAGTGTTTTTCAGATCTATGTCATTTATTTTCCCCCAAATAAAAATGCCCTTTTTTCTGATTACGTAAATAATATGTCAATAGCCAAAAAAAAAAAAAAAAATGCAGAGAAAAAAGAATAAGGAAGAAAGTTAAAATCCATGTATTTCAGTGCTCATTAATATGATTTTGGTTACCATGTTTTCATGTGTATGTGTAAGTATGTGTAATCATAGCATTTCTTACATATTTATTTTGAGAATTTTTTTAAAACACATTTTTTCTGTTTTTGAACTCCAATTGCCAGCTTCCCATTCCCTTTTCAATATACCGATATTAACAATGATATTTTTTCTTTCATACCTTTATATCTACCATACATCTATATCTACTATCTATATTATGTACACACACACACGCATATACAGGCACCAAAGATATATATAACATTGGAGGCTATGAGGACTGTCATTGTTATTTGTTAAAATAGGATACTATTCTCTATACTCTTCTGTATCTTCCTATTCTCAGATAACACTACATGATAGAACTCTTTTAAGTCAGTTTTGTAAATGTAATTATTCTTTTTAATGGTGCCTAAGATGTCAGCTGTATTTCTAGCCTTACTCATGCCTGAAAGAGAGTTTAAGTGGTCTTTGCGTTAGGACTTTTAGAAAAGTGTGGTGATTTAAAAGAAGTATGAATTTGTTAGAGATGGAGCAGTAATAGTGTGGAGTTTTCAAACAATTCTTGCTGTTTAACCACAATATCTTTGGTATTTTTATTGGACAACCTCAAGCTTATTTAAATATTTGAGGAGTACATTATCCAATCTGCACTTTTTATGTGACTCACTTTAAAAAAATTATTGGACTTTTATCTGAGTTGGGAATGCATTTTTGATTATACATTCCCTTTGCATTAATCTTTCCACTTTCTCCTCCAAATGTGTTGTTGTGTTGACCAATAAAATGAAATTTGTTCCTACAAAATCTGCTTCAAATACAATGGGAACCTTGGTTTTTTCAAGTGAAGTTTTGTCCATTTATCATTATGTACTGATGCATTTATTTTATGAGCTAGATCCCCAAAGGAGGGATTTCTCAGCTAAAGTGTATATGAACTTTTTTTTGAAGTATAAGTTCTATACAGTGAAATGCTCAGATCTTAAGTATATAGTTCAGTTAATTTTGGCAACTGCGTACATTCATGTAACTACACTCCCTATCAAGAAACAGGACTTTTGAAGCATCCCAAAAGGTTCTCTCATTCCTCTTCCCAAGCAGTACCCCATACCTGGTGCCAAAGGAACTACTAATCTGATTTCTATTACCAGATTATTTTTGCCTATTTTTGTACAGTTTCATATAAATGAGCAGAAATGTACATACATTTTTGTACCTACATTTTTTTCATTCAGCATAATGTTTTTGGGGAGTCACCCATGATGTTTTATGTATCATCTTTATACTCCTTTCTATGGCTTTATAATATTTTATTATATGACCATGGTTTGTTTATCCATTCTCCTATTGATTGACATCTGGCTGTTTCTAGTTTAAGGCTATGAAGAATAAATATGCTGTGAACATTTTTGTAATAGGCTTTTTAGATATATTTTCATTTCTCTTGGATAAATTACTAGGAATGGTATTGCTGGGTCATGGAGTAGATGTATGGATAATATTTTAAGAAACTGCCAGATAATTTTTCAAAGAGGTTATAGTATCTTACCTTTCAACAGCAGCAGTATATGAGAGTTTCAATTGCTCCACATCCTCTCCAATAATTTATATTGAAGTTCTTTAATTTTACCCTTTCTGAATGTATAGTAAGATCTCATTGTGCTTTTAATTTGCATTTTTCTGATGACCAATAATATTGGGTACTTTTTCATGTTCTATTGGACAATCTTATGCATTCTCTTTAAAAATGTCTTTTAAAGCTTTTGCCCAATTGTTTAATTTGGTTGTTTCTTCATGTTTTTGATAATAAGATATCTTAATTCTAGATATAAAGCCACTATCAAATATATGTTTTAAAGATTTTTTCCAGTTTGTGGCTTGCCTACTTATTTTTTTCACAGTATCTTTTAATCAATAGATATATCTAATTTTGATGAAGTCTAATTTATCATTTTTTATATATACAAATTTTCTATGTACTCTAAGAAATCTTTCCCTGTCTTAAAATTGCTAAAATATGCTGCTATATTTTTTATAGTAGTTTATAGTTTTAATATGTTTAGGTCTGGGCTCCATCTTGAATTAATTTTTGTCCTTTTTTTCTCATACAGATATCCAATTATGTGAAAATCCACTTGTTGAAAAATTTCCTTTTCCACTGAATTACTTGTCAAAAATCAGTTGACTTTCATCCTTATCAAATATCATTTGACTGTGTATATGTGGGTCTATTTCTGGGCTCCATTCTTTTTCATTGATCTCTTTTATGTCCTCTCACACTCTTTCGTTGGTCTGTGTGCTTGTTTTTCTGCCAATACCATATGTTTTTATTACTGTAGCTTTGTAGTATAATTTGAAGTCAGGGAGTGTGGTACCTCCAGCATTGTTATTTTTTCTCAGGGTTGCTTTGGCTATTCAGGGTCTTTTGTGGTGCCATACAAATCTGATTTTTTGTTCTATTTCTTTGAAAAATGCTGTTGAGATTTTGATGGGGATTGCATTAAATCTGTATCTTGCTTTGGATAACGTGGTCATTTTAACTATGTTGCTTCTTCCAATCCATGAACATGGAGTATCTTTACATATCTTTGTGTCTTTTTCAGTTCCTTTTAATAATGTTTTATAGTTTTCGGAGTTTAGGTTCTTTACATCTTTTATTTATTCCTAGATATTTTATTCTTTTTGTTGCAGTTGCAAAAGGAATTGTTTTTTATTTCTTTTTCTGAAATTTTATTGTTAGCGTATAGGAACGCCATGGATTTTTCTACGTTGATTTTGTATCCTGCAATTTTACTGTATTTGTTTATTGTTTCTAATAGTTTTAGAGTGGAGTCTTTAGTTTTTTCTATAGAGAATCATGTTATCTGCAAAAAGTGAGAGACTTCTTCATTCTCAATTCGATGCCTTTTATTTCTTTCTCTTGCCTGAGTGCTCTAACTAGGACTTCCAACACTATATCGAATTAGAATGGTGAGAATGGGCAGCCTTGTTTTATTACTGATCTTACAGGAAAAGCTTTCAGTTTTTCACCATTGAGTATATTAGCTGAGGGTGTCAATGGGGTATTTAAGTCCCCTACTATAATTGTGTTTTTATCATTTTCTTCCTTTAGTTTTCTTAGTAGTTGCTTTATGTATTTGGTGCTCCTGTGTTGGATGCATATAAATAAGTGTTATATGGTCTTGATGTATTGACCCCTTTATCATTATAAAATTTCCATCTTTGTCTCTTGTTTCCTTTTTTTATCTTGAAATCTGTTTTATGAGATATAAGTATGGCTGCACTGCTTTCCTCTAAATGCCATTTGCTTGGAGTATCATTTTTCACCCTTTCACTTTGAGTCTATGCTTATTCTTGAAGCCGAGACGTGTCTCCTGAAGGCAGCATATGGTTGGGTTTGGTTTTTGATCCAGCCCACTACTCTGTACCTTTTAATTTGGGTGAGTTCAGTCCATTTGAATTTAGAGTGATTATTGATATACAAGGATGTTTTATAGCTGTTTTATCCTTTGTTTTCTGGTAGAGCTCTGTGTCTCCATTCTTTTTCCTTGTGTTTCTGTCTGTTATTTTAGTTTAGTGGTATTCTATGATTTTTTCCCCCTCTGTTTTCTCTTTTTTTATATATATATTATTTACCTCAGTTCTAGATTTGTGTGTGTGGTTACTATTAATTTTATGCAAAAAGAAAGTTTCATGTACACAGTAGTCCTTTTTTTTTTTTTTTTTTTACTGATTGCATCATTTACCTCTGCAAGTTCAGTCTTTTACCCCTCCCCTTTTAGTGTCACAAATTATCCCTTATTCTGTGAGTTTATTTTTAAATTCTCTTCTTTTTTTTCAATGTTTTTATCTCCTTTAACCTTTATGTTATCTTTAAGTGTTTAATACCTTATTCTGAACAAGGGTTGCAATTTCCTGCTTCTGCCTGTTAGTCATCTAGCTCATGTTTTTGTATTCTTTTGTCTTTGTTTCAGGTTGAAGAACACCTTTCAGTATTTTCTGTAATGCAGGTCTTGTGATGGTAAATACCCTCAGCTTCTGTATATCTGGAAAAGTCTTTATTTCTCCTTCATATCTAAAAGATACCTTTGCTGGAGATATTATTCTTAGCTGATGATTTCTCTTTAAATAATTTGAATATTTTATTCCAGTTTCTCCTGTCTTGTAGGGTTTCTACTAAAAAAACAAAAAACAAAAAACCTGATGATAATCTAATGGTATTTCCTTTATAGGTTAGTGTCATCTTTTTCCTAGCTGCCTTAAGAATTCTTTTTTTGTCATTAATTTTGACAATTTTAATATAATGTGTCTTGGAGAAGGATGTTTTGGATTGAGATAATTAGGTGTTTTATGAGCTTCTTGGATTCGAGCATCCATTTCCTTCCATAGGTTTAGGAAGTTCTCATCAATTATGTATTTGAATAGACTCTCTGTTCCCTTCTTCTCTTCTACTTCTGGTATACCCATTATTCTTATATTTCTCTGTCTAATGGAGTTAGATAGTTCTGTTCTTTTTTTTTTTTTTTTTTTTTTTTTTTTTTTTTTTTTTTTTTTTTTTTTTTTTTTTTACTCTCGATTTCCTCTCTTCTTCCACCTGAGTCATTTCTAGATTTCTATCTTCTGTCACTAATTCTTTACTCCATCTGGACTATTCTTTTTCCTAAGCTTATTAGTTATTCTTCACCTTTTTTATTGAGTTCTTCAGCTTCAGATTTTTTTTTTTTTTTTGGTTCTTTTTCTGATAGTTTCAATCTCTTTTGCAAAGTACTCCTTTTGTTTGTTGGTTTTTATATCTGTTTGTTGAATAGCCTTTCTCAGTTTTCTTGTATCTCATTGATTTTTTTGAGAACTGCAATCTCGAATTTTCTGTCACTTAAATCATATTCTTCCGTGTCTTTAACTTTATTTTCTGGAGGTTTTTCATTTTCTTTTTGAATTTCCTTGTTATCTTGGTTATTCATTGTGCTTTATGGATTATTCATCTGCCTGGCTATTTGTAGAAATGAAAACTGCTTTTTTAAGAATTTAATACTTGTTAAGCAGATTGATAAGTAGAGGTCTTTTTAATGTTACTTTCCAGAAAGTGGCACTGAAGCTCCAAGTTTGTTTGTTTTTTTCTCTCTCTTACCTGCACTTCTGGGGCTTCTGGGATCTCTGTGGGTCAGTGTAAATATTGGCAGCAACACAAATATATCTCGGTTAGGTCCTGGTTAAATAAATTATGGTACATAATACTAAAAGACAAAATATTCCACAACTGTTAAAATAATGAAGAAACTACTCTGTATGTACTAATGTGGGACAGTCTCTAAGATATAAAGTTAAGTGAAAAGCAAAAGATATAAAATACTGAGACAAGTCTGCTACTATTTATATATAGATTAATAAATAATTATTTACAAGTATGGAAAATACTTCTATGAACATGCTGAGCAGTGGATGATATGGGTGCTTCTTCTAGGGAGGATAAGTAGATGGCGTAGAACAAAGATGAGAGGGCAATTCTTTTACTGTCTACCATTTTTTGTCTTCTGAATTTTGAACTATTTAAATGAATTATCTATTCAAAACAATGAAAAATGTTTCCAAAATTGTAACAAAGTAAAAATATCTTGTTAAAATATCTAGCTTGTAGTTATAATACTGCTACTAAAATCTAAAATTGGTTTGTCTTCCTTCTAATTCTATTTGAAGTTTGCCTCCTTTCTGTTGACAGTAAAAACAAAACAAAATATTTGACCCTTTTATAGGTGCTGCTCAGTAACTGTTTAACAAGTCCCCCACTTCCACCTTGCTCATTTTTGTTTTAAAGCTCCAGAGGCCAGATAGTTTTAGAAAAAGTATTTTTTAAATTCTATCACTCAAATATATGTCTGACTGCATATGTCTTTAAATGTTTAATTGTATGTGATATAGAAAGAAGTGATTGGAAAACAATTTTAGTGAACTTCAATTTTAAGGATTTGGGGGAAAATGACCAAAAAGCTGAAAGTGTAATGATAGTCTTATTTTCTCTTTCAGATATTAAGCACCGCCGAATACCAATCTTATTCTTTGCAAACAAAATGGATCTTAGAGATGCAGTGACATCTGTAAAAGTGTCTCAACTGCTGTGTTTAGAGAACATCAAAGATAAGCCATGGCATATTTGGTAAAATTTTAGATTTACTTTTTATTTTATCATTCTGAAAAAGTCTCAAAGCTTCAGTGTTTCTTTTCCAAGCTCATTATTTAAGTGACCTAACATGGTAGGATATAAGCCAAGGATCTCATTTTATAGAATGTGGCGTTGCAGGTATTCATGAACATATTACTGTTAAAACCTTTTTACATCTTTTTGCGGTAGAATAACATAAACAACTCTTTAAAAGAATAACTTACACAGCTCATTTATGCACCCAACTTCAACTGCATTGATTTCTTTCTGCACAATGAATCAGCCAACCACAGTCCTGTCTCGGGGCATTTGCACTTGTTACTCCCTTTGTCTGAATCATTTTCCAAAATAATTTTCCTGGCTTGCTATTGCACTTCCTTCAGGAGAGAGACCTCTTCTAATAGCTCTCTAAAACATCACCATATCTTACCCAGCCTCATTTTTTCCTCACTTTGCTTTGTTTTGCTTTTGCCATATGCCCTCTTTTTTCCCCCTTTGTTTTATAATCAATTTTTACATCAGTACATTAGAACCATGAGAACTGGGATTTTATTGGTTTTGTTCATGCTGTAATCCTTGGAATAGTAGTAGTACAGGATACTTAGTAGGTTCATAATAATGTGTGTTTATATTAATAAGTAGAAATAGAAATAAAATCTTATTTGGACATACTAATAAGGTTGAACTCAAATAATTAGTGTCTGAAATTATTATACATTCTTTGGAAAGCCATTTCTAACTAATATATTTAATTCCAGTGTGCCTTTTTGCCATAATAGACCAATGAGAATAAGCAGAAGTTATATATAAGATAGTATTTTAGTGCCTACCACTACCTTATATAAAGCTGTCTCTGTCCAACCATCTATCTCCCACTGCTGCATGATTTCCTTGGCTTGCCAGTTTTCTCCGTTTTTGTAAGACAGTATCTGTGAAGAAAGGCTGAACACAGAGACAGAGAAATCCGCTGCCTCCAGAAGGAGAAACAATATGAAGCAAAGTGGTAGTAGAGCTCAGAGAACTTTAAAAGCTAACCTTGGTACTGGAAGAGTAATAATATAAAAGAGCTTAAAAAAGCCCTTGGAACTCCTCAGTACTTCAGGCCTCCAGCACCTCTACCCAGGAATGAAACACTGCATGTCTCAAGTAAAATCCTCCTTCCTTTGGAATCAGAAAAAAAGTCAATGTTTACTAAATGATTCTTGAGTTTGCATTTGAAGTTCTGTGGTATTGGTAAAGAGAGGAGGGATTTAGAGTAGGAAAATATCTTAAGATGGAACCTTTGCATTTTTCTACATCATTTAGGTAAATCGTATCTAAATTGATAACATATAAAATAGAATGACTTTTAATTTTTGCATTGTAGTAAGTATTGTGAGTACTTTAATAGAAAATACAACATTCAAACACATGGGCCTAATTAATAAAAGATTGTCCTGACTTTAATTTTGAAGTAGAAGTTAATTTTGCAAATGGAGAAAATATCTTCTTAAAATAATTAGCGATTGAATTTTACCAAATTTATTTATTCAGTTGTGACATCTAAATATTTTTCAGTGAAAGAAAAAATAATGTCCTGATGTTATAAAAGATGTAGAATATTCTGTTTTCTGTATAACTTATAGAAAAATGCCAAATAATTCTTTTATATTGGTCTGTAATTTTGAATTCTCCTTAATTCAAACTAGACATCTCGCTAAGTTCAATTAGTGCTTCATTTGTTAAATTTTTATTTTTTGTAATGTTTTTTAAAGCATGTATAAAATTGAAAATGCATTTATCTTTTTCCACTTTTAGAGATAAAGGTAATGCACAATGATAAAGGAACATTACTGTATAGTTTCGACCATTATACTAAACGTATAGTCACCTCCAATTTTTAAGATCTGATTGCAGTATTTTGTTCTTCTTATGTGTTCTTTGACTCAGTCCCTGGCATTATACATATATGTTTTTGTTTATTTACTATCTTGTGAAGGAGACAGATAATAAAACAGGTGAATAGATATATAAAATGTCACCTGGGAGGGTAAAGAAAAAGAAAGGATAATAAGATAAACAATAATGACACATACTACCTCTCAGATCTAATTGAAGTCAGGGAGCAATGCACGCAAAGGTTTGGAGGAATAGCTTTCCAGATAGAGAGGCAAGTGAGAGGCTCTTGGTTGAGAATGTGCCTGGTGTATTTCAGGAATTGCAAGAAGTCGAGGCTGATTGGAACAGAGATATCTGTGGGGTAATTTGTAGGGGATGAGGCCACTGAGAAATAACCAGGCGCCATATCACAGAGGGCCTTGTAGGACATGGTGAAGACTTTGGCTTTTATTTAGTTACAAGTCTGATGATTTATTTGGAAGGAAAGGTGGAATTCAAACACTCTGGAATTATTAGGAAAAGATGCAGGGTTTTTAGTAGGGTAATGACAGTCCTCCATCAAAGGGGAAGGATTTCTTCATTGTATTAGTTATTTGATACTGTAATCTTGTTTGGAGCTATAGTTAAGTGATAAAATCAATACATTGATTTTTTTGATAAAAGTATTTCAGTTACTCATGTTTTGCTATTGATATAGATAATCCATAGTTTTCTTTAAATAATTGTATATCATGCTGTTTGTTATATCTTCCTATTTTAAAATATTGTGATGAGTCACATTCTTAGTCTAATAAGTAATTCCTTAGAAGTAATTTTTGTTTTGAATGGAATCAAATTAACTCTTTAGATAATTTAGTACATTTTAAAATCATGTTTTAGCACACTAAAAGGAACCCTAATCATTCAGAAAATCTAATTATGGATACTAATTGCTATTACATGATCAGTAACATGTTATGAGAAACTATTAGTCTTTGTCTTGGAAAAAATTGTTTGATACTCTAAAAATCCTTTGCATTTTATTTTAGTTTATATAACTTAATTATGATTATAGAATATCACAATGAGGATTTAAGTTTACTTTCTTAAGAATGGAAAGACCATGAAAAGGCCCTGTTTTAGGTATTTAATTCTCATAATAACTATATGAGGTCAATGGTAATATTCCCCCATTGTACATATGTTAAGACACAAGAGTTAAACTATCCAGGTTCCTGAAGACAATAAGCATAAAACTATTTTTGAAAGCTACCGATATATATTTTTTTATTCTACCAGTTTACCAAGGTTATAATTATAGGTTTATACACTATAGATATCAAATTCCATTTCAAATAAAGTCACTCTATCTTATGGCTAAATTACCACCTAAGTCAAACAATTCTAATCAATAAATAAATGCAGTTGAGTCATTGGGGCTGGGAAAAATAAGATGGTGGACTCTATAAAACTTTTCCACCACTGCAAAAATAACTCAAAGTATATGTTTTGTTAATGTCAGTCTGAGTAATATTCCTAGAATAACTTATTAGTGCTATCCTTTTCCAAATGTCATACAAATTATGTCAATACAAATATCAGTACAAAGTATGAATAATTTTCTCATGTCTTGTTCCTGAACACTCAGACTTTTGTTTCCCATGTATATTCTATTTCAGTGCTTAACCACTTTTGATCATATGTGTTACTAGAATATATTAATTTGCCATGTGGCAAAATTATAATTATTTATTCTTATAGTTCTATGATGTAATGAAATGGGTATGTTTCTTATGGATTTTATTTCAGTGCTAGCGATGCCATAAAAGGAGAAGGATTGCAAGAAGGTGTAGACTGGCTTCAAGGTATATCACAAAATACTGTGTATCTTCAACCCTTATTTCCTTTCCAATCACATTTTTCTTTCTTTTTTTGAACATTTATTTTTATTATATCATTGCTTTTTTCCCTCTTGTTTCCATTTATTTCTGCTGTCAGAAAAAACAATACAGTAAGTATCTAATACCTTGCATTTAATACAATCAATATACATGACAACTCTAGAAAAATATTTTTAATTTATAGCAAGAAATTTCTATCAGATCTAGTAATAGCACATTTGAAAGTTGGAGCAAAATTTAGGCCCACTGTCACTAACTAAAAAATAAATCTATATGGCATGTATTGTAAGAATCACAGTGTACTCCATATATATATATTCATTTATATATAACATGTTTACACAACTTTTAACATTCATCTAATATTGTAAATACTGGTATTATATTAATGTTTCGTATATTGCAGTTCTATTATTTATCAAAATAACTATCATAGGTTTGTAGTTTGTAGATTCTCACTATATCAGGAAATAAATTAAGATATATCGTTTTCCCTGAAGTTACATTGTCTACTATTCACAGGAATGGCTTGAAACCCAGTGACCCACACAGAGCAGAATATGTGAATGAAACTGTAGGTTCTTCTTATTATGAGACCCTGAGGGTCAGGCAAAAAAATTTCCTTTCGTGAGCAGAACAACTGAAGATCATTCCTATTAAAAATTTTCCTGCTCTGAATGTGGGTGAATAACAAGATATTATAAATTCAAATTTTAGTCTTATGGCTATCAATTTAATTTCTTCTACACGTACCTTTTTTATCTTCTCCATCTTTATTGAAATAGACAATGCTTGCATTTACATTGTACAATTCAGTGAGGTTTTTTTCTCAATTATAGTTGGCCTACAATAATATACCAATTTCAGTTGTATAGCATAGTGATTAGAGATCCACATAACTTGCAAAGTGATTACCCTCCTAAATCTAGTACCCCTCTTCCCTTTTACATATTTATTACATTATTAGCCATCTTCCCCATGTGAACTCTACATCTCCATGTCTATTCTGCAACTGTCCATTTGTACCCCTTAGTCCCTTCGCCTTTTTACCCCTAACCCTCCTCCTATCTAGTATCCCTCTAAATGTTCTCTATCTATAAGTTTATTTCTTCTTTTGTTGTTTTGTTGTTGATTATGTTCTTTAGATTCCACATGTACGTGAAATCATGTGATATTTTTCTTTCTCTATCTGACCCATTTCACTCAGAGTAATACCCTCTGGGTCCATCAAGGCAATATCTTTTTTCCATCCCCTTCCTTTTAGTCTGTGTGTGTCTTTTAATCTGAAATGAATCTCTTTGTAGGCAGCATACATAGGAATCTTGTTTTCTTATCCATTCAGGTACTCTATCTTTTGGTTGGAGCACTTAATTCTATCCCATTGAGGTACTTGTTGATAGGAATGTAGTTATTACCATCCTTTATTCCTGTTTTTGACATATGTTTTTTTCTTCTTAAAAAAGTCTCTCCAACATTTCCTGTAATACTGGCTTGGTGATGATAAATTCCTTTAGCTTATTTTTGTCTGGAAAGCTCTTTATCTGTCCTTCAATTCTAAATGATAGCGTTGCTGGATAAAGTATTCTTGGTTGTAGATCCTGGGTTTTCATCACTTTGAATATTTTGTGCCAAGCCCTTTTGTCCTGCATAGTTCTTTTGAGAAATCAGCTTCCAGCTTTATGGGTGCTCCCATGTAGGTAACTAACTGCTTTTCTCTTGCTGCTTTTAAGATTCTCTCTTTGTATTTAACCTTTGGCATTTTAATTATGATGTGTCTTGGTGTGGGCCTCTTTGGGTTCCTGGTTTTGGGGACTCTTTGAGCTTCCTGGGGTTTTATGTCTATTTCCTTCACCAGGTTAGGGAAGTTTTCTATCATTATTTCTTCGAATAGCTCTTCAACTTCTTGTTTTCCTTCAGGTACCCCTATGACACGGATTTTTACCTTTAATAGTGTCTCATAGGCTCCTTGAATTATTATTATAGTCTTGGCTTCTTTTTTCTTGCCATTCTGATTGAATGTTCTTGGCTTTCCCATCCTCTATTTAGGTCATTTGACCCTCTTCTTTATTCATTTTGCTTATTTCACTTAATATACTTCTCATCTCAGATAATGTGTTCTTCGTTTCTGACTGGTTCCTTTTTATAATTTCCATTTCCATTTTTTTTTTATCTCTTTGTTAAAATTCTCACTGAATGTATCTATACTTCCTATAAGTTCATTGAGCATCTGTATAACCAGTTTCGAACTCCACATCTGTTAGATTGCTTTACTCCATTATTTCTGGATCTCTGTTCTGTTCTCTCACATGGGTTCTGTTTCTTTGTCTTTCCACTTTGGCCACCTTTCTGTGTCTGTTTCTATGTTCTAAGCAAAGCTCTTAAGTCTCCAGTCTTATTAGTGCAGCTTTGTGTGTCCAGTAGCACAGTCCTGAGAGGGGTTCAGCTGCAGGCTAGATTTATCCCCAGTTTGTGCCCCTCCGGGGCCACCTGTTAAGATTCAGCAAGCAATCGACAGAAGCTGTGCTAATAGTTGCCTCAATTGGCCACACCAGAAACCAAGGCCAGCTGCCAGCAGTGTCTCTGTGCTGCTCAGCAAGGGCACCTGACTCCCCAGGACACACCTAGATGTGCCTTGGGTGGGGCTGTTGGTTGGGGGAGGCAGAGTTTCAGGGAATCCTCTGGGCTGAGTGACCTCTGTTATACTGTTTGATTATTTGTCTGCTATGGCAGTGCTGAGTTCGCACACTGGAAGTGGGGGAGGGCTCAACAAAGTAACAATGGTTACCGCCAGCACTTCTGTACAGAGCGAGTCTCCCCTTGGCCCTCACTCCGACAACTCAGTGTCCCCCTGTAAGTCCCTGGTGCCACTTGTGCAGCTCAACCAGCACTGGTGCTCAGAGCAAGCAGGTCCATCGCCATGAAAATCCGCTCACAGATGTGGCCCCTTTAAGAGGCATCTGCTGTCGCAGCCTCCATCTCATTCAGCTGCTCAGGACAGGGCAGCCCTGCGTCCATGCCCCGTCCTACCTTCTGCCATTGCAGGGTGATTTTTTAGTTCTCTCCCTTAGTCGTATGGCTTGTTCATGTAGATCCCAGGCAATTTTCCTTGCTGTTTGCTTGTTTTTTCTGTCACAACTTTTATTTGGTTGCCAAAGGTATGAACAGAGCCTCTATCATCTATGCCATATTTTTTCCCTCCTCTATACTTACCTTTTAATGCCAGTTATATGTGATTTTTTTCTCCTCTGCATATCATGGTGGATCTAAGAGTAGCCTGCTTGCTCATACAAAGACATAATATTTCTTTGATTCAGAGTACTAAAGGTACACCTGAAATATTTTTGTTATTAGTAAAATATGGTATTTTAGCAACTTCACAGACTATTCTCTTTTATATTTATGTAGTCATTATATTTACCATTAAACTGCAAAGAACATTTTAGTTGTATTTTACAATTAAGTGAAACTTAATCGAGAACCTCTAGTGGTTCTCAGAAGAACTACTGGAATTTTTCTGTAAATATACCAACTTAGTTTCTTAGACTGTGGTAAAGAAGTGGTCAAAGTTAAGGGACTGATTTCCACATGAAACATAGATTACAGAGGTGCATTTCAGAGAAGACACCAAAAACATTTTCAGCCTTGATTTATTATTTTACAAGTGCTTATTGTTGCTCACGGTAAAGATATAGCATGGATGGAAATCTTTCTATTGCTCATAATAAAGTGATTCATAATATCAACTGAAGATAGGTTGATAGAACCTGGATTTTCAGTTGTAGTTCTTTTTTTCTGTGGGGGGAGGTATTTTTGGTTTTATTTTAACTGTAACAATGAGGCCACTAGGTGTCAGTAACAGTCCGACTTCACAACAGTGCCACTTGCCAACTCTGGTCTTGTTACCTAACCTTTGTTTCTTTGACTTTTCTAATCCATTCTTTGCTTCTTAGCTCCCAATCTTTGTAAGGAGGATACATTATTAGAAATACTTTTGTGCCCTTGTGTTGCCATATTATTTTATATAACTTTACAATAGTTCTCTGCAAGTAAGTATAGCATCCCCATTTTATGTAAGCAGCATGGAATAGTAGTTAAACAGTACTTGGGCTTTTGAATCTGGCAGATTCATTCTACTAATTATTAACTAAAATCTCTTGTGAGGATGATTTTATTCAACTACAAAATTAAAAAATAAAATATCAAAAATTACTATACAGATTAAGTGAAACACTAAGTTAAAGTACCTATCATAAGTAAACATTCAATAAATGTTAAATTTACCCTTTTTCCTAACTGCTCTATTTAACAGAGAAGGAAACTTAGTACATAGATTAAAAAGTGTATCCGTTTGGTTTTGAATAGGAGATCCTTTTTCACGTTTCCTATGTAATAGTAAATAGTTTACATTTTGATGCCCCCATCTCTCTAGATTTGAAAAGTGGTAAAAATCTATTTTACAAAATAGGTAGCAATATGTAGGAAACTAGTCTGTGCCTGTAACCAATTTATTAGCCAGAGGTTTTTATGTAAATCTGTGAAAGGTGTTCTATACTTATATCTCTGCATTTTGCTTCCAGAATTCTGAAATTTCCTTGCATGATAAATCAGAAGCCTTTGGACCAATTTAATCTTATTATTTTAAGTTTAAGGTTGAAAATATTTAGGTAAAATATTAAAATGACACATTTTGTGCCATCATTTCATTATCTTTTGGAAGGGTTCCCAATAATTACCTATGTATTACAGCCCAAAGACAAGAACTCCCTGAGTATACCATGAAGTACTTTTTTGAAAACCAACAGAGAATATACAGAAACCATTGCAGAGGTATAAATGGTTTATATTTATAAAAGTGATACATTTATAAAAGAAATTATCCCACGTGACTAATGAAACTTGCTCATTTTATCACTTTATCTGTATGAGAAAAGTTAATGCTTCCAGGTTTTAATACGACTTATAAACTATGCACATGGGTGTTCTAATGAAAACTATAGGACCTAAAGATATTAACATCAGAGATTTACAAGGAAATGGCTTAGCTAAATACACGAGAATAATGAAGAGTGTGTTTGACAAGCCTAACACACATACCGAAATTCCAGTTAGCTTTACAGTGTTCACTCGTGTATGTGAAGATGGCAACGGATCACCAGGCATTTGAGGACCAACACATTATGAACTGTGAAACATAAGCAAACCAAAAAAAGCAGTTTAGAAGTAGAATTTATTTAGGGAGAACATTTCAAAAAACTAGTAGAGTATACTGAAGAAGATAAGAGAAGGTATTACTTTCATGAATATACCAGGATACTGCTTGAAAGAAGAAAGAAATAAGTTGCTGGGAAATAATAGAACGGTGGAAATGGAAAACTCAATGAAAAGAAGGTAAATAGAGGCAATACCTCAAAAAGCAGAGCAAAAAGACAAAGAATAGAAAAATAGGAAAGTAAAGAAAGTATGGGGTCATATTTAGGAAGCCCAATGTCCAAATAAAAGGAATTTCGGGAAGAGAAGAGAGAAGTAGAGGGGAGGAAATCATCAAATAAATCATCAAACAGTATTTTCCAGAACTGAGTCATGAGTTTGTAGTTGAAAGACCACTTGAGAGCCTAATGAAGTAGAGAAAATATTCCTACCAAGGCGCATCATTATTAAAATTCAGTACTGAAGACAATGGAAGATTTTACAAGCTTTCTGAGAAGAAGAAAAGAGGTTTCATGTAAAAGATTAGAAAACAGAGTAGCATGAGACTTTTCAACAGCAGCACCTAGAAGCTGTAAGATATTTGGGCAATGCCTGGAACAGTTCAAGGAAGACGTAACAGAATTATTCTCAGGCATTGTCAGTGTATTGTGACTATAGAATTAAGACATCTTAAGCCATGTAGAGTCTCAAGAATTCACTATATCTTTTACTAAGATTGCCACTAGGAGATGTACTATTCAAAAACAAGGGAATAAAAAATAAAGGGATATGAAACAGGAAAACTAGCACAAGAGAGGGGTGGAAGGAATCCCCAGGATGATATGGAGAGTCTAGAATGATAGTTAAAGGTCTCATAAGAAAATAACTGGGCAAGCATAAAGAACAACTGATCTAGATTAGAGAGTTTTGGAAGACTCTAGTGGAGAGTTCTTTAAGAACATGAAATTGATAGTCTATATAATGTGCTTCATAATAATAAGGGTTTAAACATTGTGAGAGTAGTGGGATTGAAGTAGTATTAGGTACATTTAAAAAAAAAAAAAAAAAAAAAAAAAAAAAAAAAAAAAAAGCAAGGCCGGATTGGGGATGAGGAAAAATTAACTCTAGGGAAAACAAAATGTAGTTGAAGACAGGAAAAGTAACTGGAGTATACCACCTGTCTGAACTCTTTTAAAGCCATCATATTGATAATGACTACATTTAAAGCCATCATATTGATAATGACTACAATGTAGCATTTAAAGCCATCATATTGATAATGACTACAATGTTAGGAGAATTGGAGTGTTGGAAGCATTTAACTCTAGGGAAAACAAAATGTAGTTGAAGACAGGAAAAGTAACTGGAGTATACCACCTGTCTGAACTCTTTTAAAGCCATCATATTGATAATGACTACATTTAAAGCCATCATATTGATAATGACTACAATGTAGCATTTAAAGCCATCATATTGATAATGACTACAATGTTAGGAGAATTGGAGTGTTGGAAGCATTATGAGGGTTGCAGAGAGCAGCACAGAAATGCATAAGAGCTGAAGCCTCATTAAATAGAAAGGACTGATATTTCAACAACTAGTAATAAAAGTGTATTATGCAGAGATACAAAGGTACTCACCTAAAGGGGGGTTAGTTGGAAGTAGCTGCCTATGAAAAGAGAAAGAGGAGATGAAGCAAAGGACTTCTGTATTTTATACAAGCTCAAGCAGTATCCTGGTATATTCATGAAAGTAATACCTTCTCTTATCTTCTTCAGTATACTCTACTAGTTTTTTGACTAATTATTTGCATGTATAACTTTGACAAAAATAAAAACTAGTATCAATTGTGCTTTAAAAAAATGGGTGTGTGCATGTGTTTCTACCATGTTCTTACAGATTTGTTTCAGATTACATTAGAAAATAGATTTTTGCCCTGTAGAGACTGATAATTTCTTGTTTATTTTTTATCAGATCAGATCCAGGCTGTGAAGACATGAAAAGATAATATTTGGAAATGTCAACAATTGTCAAATCGTGGAATATATCTTAAGGCAAACTGAATACTTTAAAATTTTTAAAAGATGTTTGTGCATCTAAGAATATAATAATTTGCTTTTACGGACTCTAAATGAGCTTTATAAGAACATAGGACTTCAGGTATGTTAATCTGGCCATTAATTTTATGAAAACTAAATCCTCAGAAAGGCTCCCCAGAATTATTAGCTTCTTGGTAAAGGTCTACATTTTATTGTAATGAGAATGTTTAAAGTCAGTTAAAATTCATCTCAATATCTCCTCATGAATTATGATACCTTTAATGTATTTTATTTTTTTAATTGTCTTCTGAAAGTTTAGTTTGTGGTACGACTTTGCAGTATAATTGTGCTTATGAAAAAGAACTTTAAATCTTTATAAGGGACCATGGGTAATTAATGTATATTAGATTTTTAGTATATGCCACCATCAATAAAACATAAAATATAATGTACCAACTAGTGTACTTTGTTTATGCTGAAAAGAATAATGCTGTGTTAATATGGTGTTTGGTGTTTTTACTGTCAAGCATTTGTAAGTTATCTGAAACCAAGTTATACTGAATTTGCTTACCCAGCGAATCTATATTCAACAGCTCTATACCTGTACTAGTCTAGCATTATCCTACACAGTGGTGATACAAGATAAATAAGACATTTCTTATCCTCCGACAACTTAAAATTTAATGAGGGCGAATTTGAGAACATTTTCATACATTGTATCTAATTTTGTTTCATTGGCTGAATGGAAATATTGACCTGAAGATTAAGAATTATAAAAATGAATTGTGTGATTCTTCAATAATTATTATAACTGACTTTTTTCCTTCAAAATGCTACCAGTTTACCATAGTACTTTGTTAAAATAGATTGTAACTGGCCAAACAATGTTTTTTTCTGAGCATAAACTGCTACATAAATGTTCTTTAAGATTTTAGACATATCTTGGTTATCTACTGTATGCAAATTGTTATTCTCACAATTTAAAGATCACTTACAATTGTGAACTCAAAATAGAAACTTTGAGTTTAAGGTAACCATTTGGAAACAGTGTTTAGAACAATGGTGTCAGTTCTAAAAAACATAGCATATAAAGAAAATGTAATATACAATATGTAATATCTTAAACATCCTTAGCTGTGAAATGATAAAAACAGAAAGTAAAAGGTAAATGAGTAATAAAGATGTGTTATAGTAACTGCAGTAGTGGCATGTTTCAGAGATTTGAATAAAATAATTTAAAAACTACAGTAAAAATTCTATAATCCAGTTTCTCATAGCCAAGAAGTCCCAGTGATTTATAATTTAACAAATTGAAAGTTATCCAGACTATTTCAGTGGTCCAGCATTTTAAGCTAGCTTGCCAGCTTCTCAATAAATGTTTTGATGAGGATAAAAACTGAGACTCATTAATCTAGAATTGACTCACATATGAAAAGGACATGATGAAAACACTGAATGTCATTTAACAAAAAACTGGTATGCTGCAACTATTTTAGGAGGATGGAGAAAGGGGTGTTTAAGAGAATTCAGATCCTCATCTACCATACGATAATAATAATAATAGTTATCATTATGTGATCACTATATTTTGAGCAAGATATTATTATTAGCATGTGATTTTATGTCATTTAATCCTTACAATAACCTTATATGGTAGGTTCTATTATTTGTTTTACAGACAAGAAAACTGAGGCCTAAAAAAGTTAAGTAATTTGCTAAAGGTCACAGAGCTAATAAATGGTGGTACTGGGATTCAGAACCAAACAATCTGTTTCAAATTGATGATTCAAGAGTCAGGAGTATTGCACATATTAGAGATATAGAAGTATCTGCCATAAGAATAGCTAAAAGGGTTGAAAAGACTCTCACTGGGGAGTGAGATCAGGCTGGGTAGGGGAGAGGTCAGAGATAAAGGACAACTATTTTTAAGTCTATTAACACTTTGAATTTTAAATTTTGAATGATAAATATACTCAAAACTATTGTGCTATTAAGTTAATTAGTATTCTACAAACTACAGTGACTCATACCTATGCAGATATTTAGAAGAAAGAGAATACTTTCTCTTTTATTTTCATGAACTCCAAATCTAGTTTATATTCTGTAGAAGCAAGTTGGGCAACAATAGTCACAGGATGCCATATAAGTGTGTTTAAGCTGAGGTTATTGCATTTTATTTAACACATGGAATTAAAATTTATTGCATTAAAACTCAAGCAGGTATTTTTTCATGTTTAGACATCACTGTGTTATAAAGTTTAATTCATTGAGCTCTACATTTCAATATAACACCTCATAAAGTGTTCAAAACATCCTATTGTACATTTTGCATTTATGTGGCCCTATTTATATGTAGCCCTATTCAACCTGTGCTTTGTATATCACAAAGGGGCTGAGTTTTATATATTTACTTTTCATCTATAAGTTGTCTGCTAAAAATTATGAGTTGCCTCCTGATTTCTTAGGGTTTTTTTTTCTTTTGGAATTTTTGGCACACCATGTTGGAATTTCCATGCATATATGCAGATACTCTTGCAAAAAGGGCAGATACATCCTACATGCGACTCTGGTACATTTAAAATACTGTAGCATTTTAATGGACTTTGTACATATTTTCTGCTTTCTGATTATTCCTCTTCTTAATTTAAAAGAATAAACCGATTGAAAGTTCACTTAAATGGATGTTAAAATAAGTTTGTTTCTGTGGCTGAAAAATACTGTAATGATTGAGAAATGGTTATTGTATTTAATTGACTGTTTCAGATAACTTACTTATTCCATTTTCATAGTGAATCTTTGTAATTAAGGATGATCCTGCAGGGGTTTGCAAGAGACTGCCTCAGGACCATTATTCTTCTTCCTTCTGATCACTCGATTTTAATGCCACAGTTGGAGGCTTCATCAATGTGTGTTCAACTTTTTTCTGGTGATTTAGAATAAACCAAGAAGTGCAAATTAAATACTCTCCATGTTTCAAGTCACTAAGTAATGCTAGATAGTGGTCATACAGGAATCGTAGGTATTTTGAAAATAAAATTTGGTTAGAAATATAGTAGTAATTCTTCAGTGAACATTGGGGTACATAAATCTTTACAGATAAATAATTTCAGATATGGGGATAGATACCCATAAGAGGAATTGCTGGGTCATATGGTAATTCTAAATTTTTTTGAGGAAACTTTATACTGTTTTCCATAATAGCTGTACCGATTTATATTCCCACCAGCAATATATGAGGGTACCTTTTCCCCAAAAACCTCTCTAACACTTGTTATTACTTGTCTTGTTGATAATAGCCATTCTTACAGGTGTGAGATGGTATCTCATTGTGGTTTTGATTTGCACTTCCCTAATAGCTAGTGATGTTGAGCATCTTTTCATATGTTTGTTGGCGATTGTATGTCTTCTTGGGAGAAGTGTCTATTTAGGTCCTCTGCTCATTTATTAATTGGATTGTTTGGGGGTGGTTGTTTTTGTTGTTATTGAGTTGTGTGAGTTCTTCGTATATTTTGGATATTAGGTCCTTATCGGAGACTTTGCTTGCAAATGTATTTTCCCATTTGGGTGGTTGTCTCTTTACCTTGTTGACAGTTTCTTTTGCTGTGCAGAACCTTTTTAGTTTGATGTAGTCCCATTAATTTATTTTTGCTTTTACTTCCCTTGCCTTTGAGGTCAAATTCATAAAATCTCTAAATCAAAAGATCATGGGTTTAGTAGCTATGTTTTCTTATATGCAATTTATTGTTTCAGGTCTTATATTTAGGTCTTTGATCCATTTTGAGTTCATTTTGGTGTATGATGACAGATAGCCTACTTTTATTCTTTTATATGTGGCTTTCCAGTTTTTTCAGCACCGTTTATCAAAGAGGTTTTCTTTTCTCCATTGTATGTTTTTGGCTTCTTTGTCAAAAAGTCTTTGCCCACAGATACGGGGATTTATTTCTGGGCGCTCTACTCTGTTCCATTGGTCTGTGTGTCTCTTTTTCCGCCAATACCATGCTATTTTGATTATTGTCACTTCGTAGTATGATTTCAAGTCAGGCACTGTGATACCTCCAGTTTTGTTATTTTTTCTCAGGATTGCTTTGGCTGTTCGGGGTCTTTTGTGCTTCCATACAGATCTGATGATTTTGGTTCTATTTTTAAAATGTCAATGGGATTTTTTATGGGGATTGCTTTAAATCTGTATATTGCTTTGAGTAGTATAGCCTTTTTAACTATGTTTATTTTTCCAATCCATGAACACAGAATATTTCTTTGTGTCTTCTTCAATTCCTTTAATAATGTCTTATAGTTTTCAGTGTTTAGGTCCTTCACATGCTTCATTAAGTTTATTCCTAAGTATTTTATTCTTTTTGTTTCAATTGAAAAAGAATTTTTTTTTTTCATTTCTTTTTCTGAAATTTCATTGTTAGTATGTGAGAACACCATGGATTTTTGTACATCGATTTTGTATCCTGAAACTTACTGTATTTGTTTATTGTTTTTAATAGTTTTTTGGTGGAGACTAGAGTTTTATATATAAACAATCATGTTGTCTGCAGAAAGTGACAGTTTGACTTCTTCATTCCCAATTTGATGCCTTTTATTTCTTTCTCTTGCCTGATTTTCTAGCTAAGACTTCCAGTACTATTTTGAACAAGAGTGGTGAGAGCAGACAACCTTGTCTGGTTCCTGATCTTAAAAGGAAGGCTTTTAGTTTTTCACCATTAAGTATGATATTAGCTGAGGATTTGTTATATGTGGCCTTTATGTATTGAGGTACTTTCCTTCTATACCCATTTTATTAATCATAAACGGTTGCCATATCTTGTCAAATGTTTTTTCTGCTTCTATGGATATGATCATATGATTTTTATCCTTTATTTTGTTTACGTGGTGAATCACATTGATCGATTTAGAAACAACTGAAATGCCCTTCAGTAGATGATTGGATAAAGATGATATGGTACATACATACAATGAAATATTACTCAGCCATAAGAAAAGACGAAATACTGCCAATTGTGACAACATGGATGGATCTAAGTCAGATAGGAAATGGTGAGAACTGTATGATTTCACTCATATGTGGGATGTAAAACTGAAAGCAACAAATGAACAAGACAAACAAACAGACTCACGGACACAGACAACAGTTTAGTGATTACCAGGGGGAAAGTGGGGAGGGGGTAGATATGGGTAAAGGGGGTCAAATATAAGATGATAGAAGGAAACTTAACTTTGGGTGGTGAACACACAATGCAATATACATATGACATTATTGAACTGCATACTTGAAACCTATAGAATTTTATTAACCAATGTTACCACAATAAATTTAATTTAAAAAATAAAAAAAATACTAATAAACATTTTTATAACTCTTACTATGTGTCACACACTTTCTAAGCATTTTACATATACAGGCATATTTCCTTTTATTGCGCTTCACTTTATTGCCCTTCACAGATGTTGCATGTTTTATAAATTGAAGACAGAACCCTCCACCAGCAAAAGGATTATGGCTCACTTTATTGTGGTGGTCTGGAACTGAACCCTCAATATCTCCAAGGTATGCCTGTATTAACTTATTTACTCCTCATAACAACCTTATGAGGTGGATGCTGTTATCTTTATTATGTAGATCCAAGGTTAGCAACCCGTCAATCTGTTTTTGTATGACCCTTGAGCTAATAATCATTTTACATTTTTTAAACGGTTATTTAAAAAAAAAAAAAACAATAGATACTGTATTCAGCCCACAAAGTCTGAAGTTATTTACTGTGTGGTGTTTTACATAAAATCGTTGCCCACCCCTATTGTAGATGATGAAAGTGAGGCAGGGAAGGTTAAATAACTTCCATATGGTCATTCGGCAAGTAAACAAAGGACCCCAGGTTTTGAGTCCAGGTAATCTGGCTCCAGAATCTTTTCTTAATCTCTAAAAGCTTCTCAAAAACTTAAGACTACTCTAAAATGGAATAGAACAAGTTGAAAGCACTTCTTTCTTAAACACATGAAAGATGAAACAATAGATACAAATGGCTGAAAAGTCATGCTCTTTGAAATCTTTTTTCCCCCAGTAAAAGTTTTGGCCTTCTGAAGTCTTTTTTTTACCTTTTCTTTAAATGGATGGCAACAGATGGGGCAGATTCTGAAACATCAGACATGTTAATTTAAAGTAAATCACCCACAGATTATCCCCAAGCATCTGGCTTGGGCTTCAGATTAATGATTTTTTTACCAATATTTTGAGGTAAATGATAACCATAGTGTTGATAGTCTTGAAATGTATGTGGTAAAATGTGGAAGCATCATTCAATTTGTGCATATTCGTTTTAACTTAAGTAACCACAATTAGCTAAAAATACTTTCTTAATTACAAACATTTCATGGTTATATCTTAATGTTCTAAATTTTTTCCATTCGACTGGAGGAATAGCATGTATCCATAAAGGACTAGGCCCAGGAATCAATCAATCAATCAATCACTCTTTTCTCAGAAAAGTTTATAAGTCCAAATATTTCATAATATATCAATGTTATAGTAAAATATTACTAAACTAGATTTATTCTTCCTTCAGTTAACTGTAATCACTAGGATTTGAGTTAAAACCAATTTCATATTCAAGCTCTATCTTCTTAGGTGCAGTGCAGTGTCTGTATGTGATGGTGTCAGGATGCACCATCCTAAGGTCAAAAGCAGCTCACACTTCACTCACTTTAGTGATCACTAACTTTTCGCCCAGGGCTTTTTTGGGCAGATTTATAGATATATCTTGCAAGTATGTTATTCTTAACTATATTTTAGGTTTTATTTTGTTCTTTGTTTTGTAACTCTTAAATGTGATACATCAGTTCTTCATCAGCTTTTACCCTTTCTGGGAACTTTATTCTCTATAGTTTCTAATGCATTTTTTTAGACCCTGGATGATTAGTATCTTAAGTACTGTCTGCTAATTAGTGAGTTTAATTTATAGTTTCACAAAATATTATCCTTTTTCACATTATAAAACCACAATACTGTCAATAATTTCATTTTATTTATACATCACAGGACAAGATTTTTAAAGAACAAATAAAAAGATTTCCAAGACCTTATATCAATACATAATATCAATACAATCTTATTAATGTTAAAATTTGTTCTTTCTAATATGACACATAAAAAACACAGCAGTATTTTTTAAATGTTAATTATCTGTTTGTTGATTAAAAGGGAATGTCAGTCTTTAATAGGCAAGAGGCAGTATCGTTCTGCTTATTATATCCCCTTATAACGAGTATTCAGTACTTATCATAGAGCTCATCTATGTGGGAAATGGGAATAAACTTAAGAAATAGACTATCGTTCTTTCTGGAAAGAGATCAGGAGGAGCCTGAGGCGTCTACTCCATACAAAATGGGTAGCTTCTTAGTCTTTCTACGGATAGGGCTTGCCCTACAGTGGAATAGCATTCAAGCAGAAACTATGTTTAGGAAGCCTACAATTATATTTCCTTTTAATATAACCTCAGAATTACTAGCACCACAGAGAAGATCTTATTAACTTTAAAGCTTATACAGTACTCTGTATTTAACTTAATTAAATCCTCACTTTTATGAGATTTATTTATCTAATGCATTTTACTTCCCAGAAGCAAAGTGAAAAAGAATATCTGCATCCTAGATAACTTCATAACAAAATGAAACACCATAATACTAAGAGTGCTTATTCTAAGAAAACCTTGAAATTATTAACTCATTTTAAATTTTTTAAAATCTTTTTTTCTTTAGCCCTACTTCAAAATGTTCTTCAAAGCACCTAAATTAATATCAATATATATGCATGTGTTAAGATAGTCCTCTAGTCAACTACAATCAGAAAACAATTTGATAGTGTAACTACAAATATAAACTCTCTAATTATAAAGAAAGAACCTAAATCTTTGTCTTCCCTTCCTTCTTACAGAGAATAATATGGAATGTGAGGGGGCAGGGCAATGCTGCCCTAAATAAAACTCTAATGTGAGCTAACGTACAGAAAAATTATGACTTCAGATGTTTCCAAGTCTGTGTAGCTATCAGTGAAGAACAAATAAAAAGATAGTACATTTGCTTATTCTAGTAAGCCTGGGGCACAGCTTGGAAGCCAAAAATGAACACATTAGAGAGTGACATAGTTCTGCATAATAATGTAATGTTCTTCTCAGACTATATTATGTGTAGAAAATGGTTTTGTTATCCTCAAAATTATTCTAGACTTTGACTCAGTATTTATTTTAGAGAGATGTACATGAACTTGGTTTGCAAGGGCAACAATTGTGTTCTGAATGTTTGAGTCCTTATTGTAATTATTGAGGAAGCTGATTCATTTCATTCTCCTTTTTTGCCTAGTGATCCTAGTTACTCTTGCCTTGAATATCCATTCATCTAAGATATTGTTTTCTGCTGATTTCTATCTTAAGTGTTTTCTAAACAGGTATATTAGTTCCTAGGGTTCCTTATGGAAAGTTGTAACATAATCTATTGAACCATATGATGTTGCCATTTTGTAGGCCCAAAGTAGCTGAATGATAGATTGTACTTTTATATGGTTCAGTTGAGATCACCTGGAAACTTCTGAATGGCTTAATTCTCAAGTAAAGGCCAAATTGATTGGGAATACCTAGTCAGCCAGAACCTAGTCTGCCCCCCACCCTCCCCCAAAAAAAACTGTGGTGAAAAATACACCCACAATACTTTATAGTCCCATGCCTCAAATTTAGCCAGAAATCTGAAAACTTCTTAAATATTTAAAATTCTGGTTCAGACACATTTTATGAGCCATTTCAAATTCTCTCAGGCTCACCATCTCTTGTTTCTGTTGTCACTCCTTGTAGGCTTTAGCCAACTATATGCAGGTATAACTTGATTGTTCCCCACATCTCTCATTTCCTGTTTTAGAGCTTCCCTACTTGCCGCGTCCTCTTTCTACCCTACTGCGTGACAAGGTCCGGAGATGGGGACAGAGGCTTCAAGGAATGCATCGTCAAGAACGAGGACGTGGCATGTGTTTAGGGATAATTGGTTTCTTAGAAATGATCCTATTAATAGGGGGAATTTGGGTAGCACAAATTCTAGTAAGTGTAAACGCTGTACAAATGGATTTCCTCAAAACTGGCTCTGAGGAAAAAACAGTAAATTCCCCGCGTACGGAATCAGCTCTAGTCACCCTGACGTATCCAGAATGCGTAAACCCTTTATTTGAACAATTATTAAGGGAAATTCCTTTTGACGCGCCTCTTAAAGATATTATGAATAAATTATAACAAGCTGAATTACTGGAGCCAGTTTATACTCCTGTTCCCACGCAGTTAGTAGAAAAATTAGTAAAGGATAAGAAATTTACTCATAAGCCTGTGCCTACTATAGAAGGGCCTCCTTTTGTGGCCTAGTGGATAAATAGAAAACTCTGGTATCCACCTAGGGGGGCTAATAGTATGAAAAGATTACCTGATCTTCCTTTGCCTTATACAAGAGCTTTTAATAAAGATAGTATACGTATAGTGAATAAAGATGGAATTCATATGTCTTATAGTAGTTTAAGTTTCATAGAAAGGCTGGCTAGGTCAGGACCTCCTTGGTGCTTAAAAAACAAAGGAACAAAAACTTAGCTTATGAAAGCAGTGTTGTAAAACTGATTTTTATAAATATTTTCCTCATTACTGCACCAAGGAAACTTTTGAACAGCTATGAGAAAGGTTCAGCTTGAACTTTAGATATAGCATAAATCAAATAGCATTTAAAAGATTTCTTCAGGCAGAAAGAAGAACAATGTCTACCCACAAGCCAATATTTGCTGTTATGAATACATCTATCTATCACCTTTACTTAAATCAAACTGTATCTTACGTAATAGATATAAGAATTAAAAGTTTAGATTGTTCCATCAGGTAGTTCTGTTCTAATGATTGAGAGAAAAATGTACTAGTTAATCATGAACATTAATAATAATATAGTATAATCAAATGCCAAAATAAAAAGTATAAAAGTTGTACTCAAATCACAATAAAACGGATCAGTGTCACACCGCCTCTGAGCTGTGTAGTCGACTGTCTCCCGCGCCAATGCCTTGCCCACCTTCGGGGCCCCCTGGATCCTGTCGTGGCTGGACCGTGGCATCTACTTTTGCTCTGTTACTCCCACCAATACCATTCATACATAACCCAACAGGGGAACCATTGAGCAGTTAGAGACAAGAGCCAGTGAATAAGTTCTCTCATTTCTATTTTTCCCATCAATTGTGGACAGTCTTGAAACTCATTGTATGTATAGCTTCTGGGATGACACCTCTGAATCTAACAATTAGTCACACTTAGCAGCAGCCAGCTCAATAACACATGCTCATATTAGCTCTCCTAACTTGCTTCATTCTCCTTTTCCATAATGTTACTCCTTAATAGATAGCACAAAACCCCTCTGCCTCAGCAATGCTTTCTGAGGAACCCAGGTTATATCCAACACTAGTTCTCAAATTGTATCGGAATCACTTGTAAATACATGTGCTAAAGTTTGGAAAGCATTCCCTTAGGACTTTTTTTTTTTTTCACTTTTAAAATAGACTTTTTATTTAGAGCAGATTTAAGTTCACAATAAAACCGAGCAGAAGATTCAGAGATTTCCCACAAACTTCTACCCTCACATACACACAGCCTTCCCCATTATCCACATCCTGATGGCCTAGGATTGAGAAGCACATAAACATCACCTTCAAGTAAGCATAGTGATAATCAGTTGATCAAAAGCTACCTTAGAAGTTCTGGTTTTGGTAGTTTGGAAAAAGCACACTTCACTCTATCACCTCCACTGAATACAGTTACACCAACCAGCTATATTAATGCATGGATCAGCTACTTGAGGATATTGAGAAGGGGAAAGCAGAAGGCAGATTGAAGAAGACCAGGAATTTAACATGCCATCAGACCAGCAGTGAGTTTGCCCATATTTTCCCTTTGTTATCCCCTCCACCTGGGCTTAAGGCTGCTTAAAAGTTGGAATTGGACATCCATGCAGACAGAGCATCAGGAAAAATTCTGTAATTCTGGCTCAAGAGTGGGCAAGCAGTCTCCTAATGATCAATGAAAGATAAGAAAATAATGTTTTTCTTTTCTACATTTTCTTGTGCACCAGCTCCCAAGCAATCTGAGGGCAGCAGCAGCAGCAGTGAGGAACCCACAGACAGCTAAAATTCGGAGGAAGGAGAACCTTCTTCTATAATCAGAGGAGCTGTGGTCCCAAAAGGTTGTGGTAAATCCTCATTGCTTTAGTTTTCTCTGTCTTCCCACTTGGCCCAGATGGAGATGCATTCACTAGAAATGTATGACAGAGTGGGGTACATAAAGCCCCATATTTCTAGATGGAGGATCAAAAAGGGGAGCCTAGACAACTAGAAAGTAGGGGGAGATAATGGAGGGTGAGGAGATTGGCAAAGCAAGCCCATAGATTTATTTATGGATTCTTAGCCTTACTCTCAATGTGGGTCTAAGTCTAAATAGTGTAAACTTTGAGAACTCAACTACAGGATGGACTATGACCCAAATCCAAAACTGGCACACACATGAGCTAGATCTGAATAAAACTGAAAAATTTTTTGAAAACAGAAGTAACATTGAAACGACAGCTCCAACAAGATTGGTTGGAACTTTTGGCCTTAATCCAACCAGGTTGAATACCTGCTAAAACAAAATTATCAACACTCTCCACAGAATTTAAATCAGACCCAGACTTTCGTAACATAATACTCAAATGCCCAGGATACAATCCAGAATTTCTATGTATACAAAAAAAAAAAGAGAGAGAAAGAAAAAAAAGGAAAAAAAAAGTAAAAAAGAAAAACTGACATGGAAAAAGGAAAAGCAGTGGATGCCAATGCCAATGTAACACCCATGTTAGAGTTGGCTAACAAAGACTTTAGACTAGCTATTACAAAAATGCTCAAAGCAAAGGTGAACACCCTTGAAACAAATGATGAGATACGTTTCAACAGAACTAGAAGATATAACAGAAATGAATGAAAAATTTAAAACTAAAAAGTACAATGACCAGAATAAAAATTCGATGGGTTCAATTACAGAATGAAAATAACAGAGGAAAGACTCAGAACTTGAAGGTATATTAGTAGAAATTATCTAATCTGAATAATAGAAAAAAGAATTGAATAAAAAAATGAAAACTCAAGGGCCTGAGGGACAATATCAAAAAGTCTATGTTCATGGAATTAATGTCCCAGAAAGAGAGGAGAGAGTACAGAGCATAAAAAGTATTGAAAGTAATAATAGCTGAAAACTTCCCAAATTTGGTGCAGGGCATAGCCTATGGACTTCAGAAGCTCAGCCTGAAAGCCAGAGAAAATGACACATGACTTATTGGGAAACAATGATTCAAATGACTGCTGATTTCTCATTAGAAATTAGGGCTAGAAGGAAGTGGCACACCATTTTTAAAATGCTTTAAAAAAAGAACTGTCAACCCAGAATCATATATCCAGCACAAATATCCTTCAAGAATGAATGTGAAATAAAGACTGTCAGAAAAAAAACAGACAAAAGCATTTATTGCACTAAACATGCTCTAAAACAATTGCTAAAGGAAGTTCTTCAAACAGAAGAGGAATGATATCAAAAGGAAACTTAAAGAACATCTTGTGTTCTTTAAAACGTGTTTGACAGTTGAAAATATTGTATTATTTGGGTTTTAATGTATATAAACATAATATGTAAGACAACTACAAAATAAAGGGGGAGAACAAAGAGTCAAATATGGTGCTTTCTAATATAACTCTTGAAATAGAAAATATTTTTTAAGTAGACTATGAAAGTATGTTTATTGTAATATCTAAAGAAGCCACACACACAAAGAAAACCAAAGTAGTTAGAAACATAATAAATTAAAATAGAATACTGAAATGTGTTCAAATGACTCAAAAGAAGGCACAAAAGGGAAGTAGAGGAACAAAAAATGAAAGGAGAAAACAAAACAATAAAATGGTAGACCTAAATTTAAACATCAATAATTTATTCAATGTAAATGGCCTAAACATACCAATTAAATAAATTGAATGGATAAAAACATTACCAAACTATACACTCTCTACAAATAATTTACTTCAGATATAGTGATATAGGTAAGTAAAAGGTGGGAAAAGATTTACTGTGCAAACACTAATCAAAAGCAAGCTGGAGTGGCTATATGAATATCAGATCAAGTAAATCAAAGATCAAAGAAATTTACTAGGAATAAAGATGGGCATTACATAATAATAAAAGGGTCAGTTCATCAAGAAGACAACAATTTTAAATGTACATTTACCTAAAAACATGAAGAAAAATAGACAGAACTGAAATAGATTGATCTATGATTATAATCGGGTACTTTAATACTACTCTTTCATTAATTGGTAGAACCAGTAGACATGATTAGCAAGGATATAAAAGACCTGAAAATATCACCAATCTGCTAGATCTAAATGATATTTATAGAACACTCAATCCAATAATAGAATAGTACTTTTTGTCAAGTGTTTATGGAATATCATCACCAAGAGAGACCATATCACAGATCATAAAACAAACCTTAATGGATTTAAGAGTTGAAGTCATACAAAGTATGTTCTCTAACCATGAAGAAATTAGACTAGAAATCAATAACACATCTAAAAATCTCCAAACACTTAGAATTAAACAACTCAGTTGTAGATAGTTTGTGAGTCAAAGGACGATTCAAGGAAAATTAGAAAATATTTTTAACCAAAAATGAAAACACACCATATCAAAATTTATGGGGTGCAGCTAATGGCACTCAAAGAAATATACAGCATTAAGTTAGAAAAAATATTTCAATAATATATTCTATGTTAACAAAATAGAAAAAGCAGCAAATTAAACCTAAAGCAAGCAGGTGGAAAGATATAAAGATTAGAGCAGAAACCAATGAATGAAAACACAATTGAGAAAATTAATGAAACTAAAAGCTAGCTCTTTGGAAAAAAAAAAAAAATTACCATAACTTTGAAAGTTTTAGGACCTTGCTTTGATTCACGTATTCTCTTATCTTCTTCTGATCCTGATTTCGTTATTAGGTTAATTCTCACTACAAGAAATAGAAGACACTCTATTTTTAAACCATGAGTATTTGAGGCAACTATTTGGGAGATTAAGGGATATTTTTCTAGGGCCTTGACCAGCCATGGTAAAATGAACTATTTAGAAGTTAGATCTAAGAACTGGAGACAGATAATAAAAAGTGGCATTAAATTATTCTCCTACTGTTTTTGACAAGTTTGTAGAGTTACTAATGTAAATACATATGTATTTAGATGTATCGAGACAGATTTAGAACTCTGAAAAAATAGGTGATATTTTAAAACATTAATTTAAAATAATACTAGTATTCGTGTTTCTACTTAGAAAGTATGACTTATAAATAGAGTGATACCCTAAAGTTTTATCAAACATTCATTCTCTGAAAATACCAGAATAATATGATTTAAACTGTTAATGTTTCCAAAAATTTTTAAACTTCGTGCTTTCACATATGCACATTTGGGAAATCTGGGAGGACTATATTTTTGCAATACTGATAATTTCATTTCCTGCTGTTAAATAAAGGTCAAGTGGCATTATGTTGTAACCCATCCTAGAATTTACAGTAGGTTATATAAAGAAAAGTGGGAGAATTGAGTAATCACAGTGTTCACAGTTATACAAGCATGCCAAGACAAAAAAAAAGAAATTTCTCCATTATAATCATTATTCCATTCACTTTGCAAATAAATGTAAGAAGATTCTATCTTTTTATGTACCAACTTGCATTAGCTCATTTAGCCAATCAAAATAGGATATCAGTGATTAAAAATAGGTTTACTGATGGTAAAGTAAAATAATGAAAATGACACTGAATGCAAGTTATGGTCCATTATGCCAAAAATTAATAATCAAACTGATAACAATTAAAATATGAAGAAGACATATAATTTTTTCTCATCTCTCTCTTACAATATATCAGCAAATCCTGCTTTTAAAAATCCAGAATCTGGCCTAACACCCCTCCACTAGTATTTCTCTGGTCCAAACCACCATGGACTCCAATCTGGACCTCTAACCTCACTTCCTAGTTTTAGTCTTTCTTCTTCCCTTTTACCTCAACAAGAATGTTCTCCCTACACAGCAACCAGTATTATTAGACAACAACAACAACATGTCACTCTTCTATTTTCAAGCTTCCAGTAGCTTCCTATCACACGTGGAATAAAATCCAGAAGTTTACCAGAGTCTACAAGGGTCCCTATCTAACATGTTCTGGCTACATCTTAGGCTTCTTCCCTATAACTGCTATCCTCACTGTACTCCGGTTTACTATTCCTCAAATGAGCTAAGCCCTTTCTCATCTCAAGACCATTGCATTTGCTCTTTCCTCTACCTAGAACGTCTTTCCCTGAATCCTTGCATGTCTCACGCCCTCATTTCACTCAAGGCACTTCCTCAGAGTTGTCATCTCTGACTATCATATTCAAATCAGCAAATCCACCCTCTCCCCTATTCTCCTCTCCTGCTATATTTTCCTTTCATCACTTTATCACAATTTGATATTATTATATATATTTATATATAATTTATAGTTGTTTTCACTTTAGAATATGAACTTTATAAGTGTAGAGAATTAATTCACACACTGAGTTCCAAGTGCCTGGGACACTTCGTGGCACATATTAGACTCCTACTTGTTGGATGAGTGAATGAATATTTTTAAAGGCAATATTATATGTAATTTGTGTCATGGTCCACAGATTTTGGGGATATATTAAAGAAATAAAATTGGAATTTTAGTGAAGTTTATAATGTTAATCTAAATGAAATATTAAATTATTCAGTGATTAACTATTTTTGTATGTTCATTCAATTTCTATTCCTAAATAAATTCTTAAGTTTCTAACCGTGAGGTACTAGGCTAGTAGTATGTGATATTTTTCATTGTTTTAAAAACAAGCTTAGACTGAATTCTTCTTCTGGTATGGTGGAATAAGTTCCTAATAGACCAACCCTCCTATAGATAACTGTAAAATCTGGGCGACAAGAAAATTCCAGCGAGCGAAGGTCCTTGAGAATAATCAGGAGCAGGCATATTCAGGATTGGATGTAAAACTGAGAAGAAGCACTGGCATGGGGTGAGTTTTTCAGTTTGAGGCTTTAGCCTGAGGAGAGGTCACAGGGTATCTAAAACTCTGACGGAAAATCTGCATTTTTTTTTTTTTTCTGACTCAAAGTAGAGGACAAAGCAAAGGACAACCAAAGCTACTGCAAAATGAAGGGAGGAACATTTGGTAAAGTAGACATCAGAGAATAGGAGTCTAAAATTCCAAGTATAAACTTTCCCAAGTCTCTGGCTAAGCCTAAAACCATGCACAAACAGGACAGACTCAAGGTAGCTTTCATCTAAGGCTAAAATAATAAACAGATTTGATCTAATACCTGCAATGGGCAAGGCTGTTTGCAGTTTGAGTATAACCAATTCATGTCCCTCTAAAACAAAAAAGGCAATACTGTTTGGAATTATATAATATAATCCACATCTCCACACCGTAGCATTCAAAATATCTAAGAAACAATCCAAAATTACTTGACATATGAAGAACCAGAAAATTGTCACCTGTTTTCAAGGGAGACCAACACTGAGATGACTGAAATGGAATGAACACTTAAGGACTTCAAGGCAGCTATAACTCAGTTCAATGAAGGAAAACATGATTACAATATATAAAAATATAGGAATTTTCAGCAGAGAAATAGAAAATGTAAAAAGAAACTAAATGAAATTATAGAACTGAAGAATACAATATCTGACTTTAAGAAATCACTGCATAGACCTAGTAGTAGAATGAAAATGACAGAGGAAATAAACAGTGAACTTGAAGATATAGATCAATAGAAATTTTTTCCATCTGAAGAAGAGAGAAAGAGAAATTTTGAAAAAAAAACATGAACAGAGCCTCAGGATCCTATGGGATAATGTCAAGTTTTTTCATATGTGTAATTGGAGTCCTATAATTAGAGTTCCACAGGGAGAAGAAGAATGGGGAAGAGTAAGTTTTTGAAGAAATAATGGCTGAAAACTTCCCAAATTGAATCAAAGACATAATTTACAGATTCAAAAAAGCTAGCAAACCCCAAATAGAGTTAATACAAAAAAAAACAAAAAGCCTAGGTATATCATAGCAACTATGTGGAAAAACAAAGAAAATCTCAAAAGTATCCAGGGCAGGAGGCAGGTGGAAGCAAACTAAAATCATACACAGAGTAATTGTGATACAGTATCAAACTACTGTGGATTTCTTACCAGAAACCATAATATTACTTTTATAATATTTTTGCCAAAAATGCATAGCCTAATTCTAACCATAAGAAAACACCAGACATACCCAAATAGAGAGAAGTTGCCACACTCCTTCCACCCCAAAATGGCCTGTAATATTCAAAAGTGTAACAGTCATGAAAGTCGAGGAAAGGTGAAGGAACTTTTCCAGATTAAGGAGACTAAAGAGGCATGCCAACTAAATGTGATACGTGATTCTATACTGGATCACTTTGCTATGAAAGATGTTAATGAGAAGCTGGCAAAACTTGGAGTCTGAGGATAAGATGGTAGAATACAGCAACATTAATTTCTGATTTTGAGGGTTGTATTGTGGTTATTTAGGATTTTAGGAGAATTGTCATGTTTAAAAGAGTTACACATCAAAGTAAGGATGATGGGACACCATTTTGATGATACCTGCAAATGGTTCAGGGAATGAGAAGTTCTTTGTACAATTCTTGTAATTTTTCAATAAACGTGAAATAATTTCAAAAATAAAATAATCTTTAGATAAAAATAATGTTATATGAAATAGTAATAGAGAGCAAATGGCATTTTACATAAGAACCAGAGTAGAATATAGTAGATGAGTAATTAATTTCTAAAAAGAAAGTCTGAAATTTTATCACTCGTAAAAATCAACTGCCCAAATATGTTGATAATTGCAGCCAGTATGGGAAATGTGAATATATTCTTATTATATGAGTTACAGAATACTTGAACTTTGTAGTTATAATATTATAAAATACAGTACTGCTGCCAATTTTTAGGAAAAAAAAAAAAAAACCTTAAACACCAATCATATAGAGGGACCAGGTGACTTTCTGGATTTCACAGTACTAGTAATATCAACCTAACAACTTTTAGAGTGAATGCAAGGTAATAGCTGTGAGAAAGGCAATTTGTATAAGAATGCCAAACAGCTGTCAAACTGTTTGATTCTTGTATGTATTTGATTTTGGTCCTAAATTAGATATTTGGTTAATAGTAAGACTGCTTCAGCCTGATTTACTGGTCCAACATGTCTCAGTCAGTAATTAGCCGCTGTAAACTCAGATTATGTAGGTTGCTTTAGGATCAGCAGCAGTTTCTCTACCTGCATATTTCTCATACATTATTATTATTATTCACTTATGCAATTATTTTAAAGAATGTAGCAGAGTTCACTTAAAGAAGTTTCATATTAACATACCAAAGCCCTTGAATACCCTTATATTACATATAGTATTTGATGATTCATAATGTAATAATATCCATTTACTGTAATATTTCCTCACCAGATCAAACAGAAAAGAAGTGTTAATTATATGTCTATTGTTTGTCTAGTATTGTGTGTTTTGCTATTGGGCCTTGCTACTGCTTTTTGACTAGTGTGATATTCCTAATATAAATCTGTTTCAATAGGTGTCTTAACTGGTTGTGGTTGTGGAACTTTCTGATCCATACTTCTAGATTTGTGATTTGTGAAATTTATCACTGACCCCACAATATATATTCCAATCACCAAGTACAGGGCCTGGTAATATTCAATAAATGTATATCAAATGGATGAAAGGCTATAAAATAACCTTGTTGATGAAATATTGTTGTTTGTTTGTTTGTTTGTTTTTTAGGTGTATGTTTCTTCCACCAACTTTCCTAATAAAATTTGGAGCACATAACACTAGAGGAATAAATACTAGGTCAATGATGTTTAAATTCTAGAGCCTTATTTCAGAATTTTCCATTTTCTTGTTTGGTTTTTTTCTGAAATGTAGATTAATAGACTTTTCAGTAAATATATACATTTTTTAATTCTCTGACTATCTTCATGACCTACTAAGGAAGAGTTATACCAATAGCTACTTGTTAAATTTTATTTGAAGGTAATTTTTTTTCCTAAACCTAGATTGTGTTTTATTTAAGCCATAGAAACCAAATATACCTACAGAATGGTCTTAAGTGGTAGGAAGAACTAGAATGAAATGGCAAAATTTTAAATGAATAAATTGATTTTTGTTCCCCTCAGACTATAGTTGATAGTTTTATAGAGACAAATTCTATCCTGTGGTATAGTCAGCTATTTCATTTGACGAGGTACATGATCGATCATTTGAAGTGGAGATCCTGTCAAACAAGATGGAAGTTGAATCATTTTTTTTTTAGTTACTTAAAATTAATACCAACTGTGAGGTTCATAAAAACAGTTGTCTTCTCGACTTGATAATTCAAAGTAGTAAGTCAATACATTTACCTGTATGAGAAGTAAACCAAATGACATAATGGAAACTGACTACTTAGAAGAGCTTATTTGTGGAGCTGAAAGAAAAATAACATAGAAGGTAGAATAATGGAAATGAATGAAATTAAAAATGGTTGTTAACATGAAATCAATTATGAGAATTATCTTTTTACTTCCATATTTAAGTCAAAATATTCCTATATTCGTAACTTTTTTTTTCTTTACCAATGAAAGTTGACTGGAAGAGATGAAGAAAGAATTCAGGATAGACTGATGGAAATATTTGATGAAATGTACTTTTGTTCATTGTATGCAAAACCAGTTAAATGATAGTTTGATGAATTTTTAGAAATCTTTCAAAATGAACATGGGGTCATTGAGAAATATACTTGCTATATTTCTAAAAAATAAAAATTATATCCTTTATAGTAACACTTGGTTTTATAAGCTCCACATGGATTTTTTGTTACTCCATTTAGCAATATTTTAAAATGAATTTTAAATGAATTCTGAAAGTTTTTAATGACATAATTCCATGATGGAATATGTACAATTTCTATAGATAGGTATGCCAAGATTATATTCATCACCATATTTATTACTTCATCACCCCAGATTATAAGCAAAGTGAATAGACTTCCATTCTATACAAAGAAAACTCATGTAAGGTAAACAATGCTAATCTCAATTTTAGATTAGGTAAAGTCCCCATGTGAAAACTGTGGTTCATCTTATATGACAGATTGTACCATTTCCAGCTGCTTTCTCTCTCTAATCAAAACATTTGCTCACAGTAACAGCTGCCTCTATGCCTTGTTTTTAAGCCATTTGCAACAAATCAAACTGGGAACAACATGTCCATACTAAGAGAACTCAGGATTCTGGGACATGTATGTTCTAAAATGCCAAAACAAGAAGAAAAAGAAAGCAAATTCACAAGCCAATTATCTTTTTATTCTAAAGCCTTAATAAAATTTACAATCAACACTAATATAGTACAGCCCAGAAATTTATAAATAATTGTTCTTTACAAAATAGATCCATTTAAAATCATATATCAGATATGCACAATTCAGTACACAGCTTATGTACTCAGATGAAATATTTTGGGAAAACATAATAAAGGAACTGAATTCATGTAATAGTAAATTATTATTCTATGCCATTATCTGTATCATGCTTATGAAGCTGCATTAATAAAAGTTAATATCCTACAAGACCATATTTTAGATAGCATTTGATTCAAACAAAAGATCACATTGAATTGATGTAAATAACTATTTTGGAATACATCTTAATAATCTATATTTGCCAAAGAAATCTTCTTATTTATACCTTTTAGAATATGCTGGTTTGGTATTAGCAAATTTTTTACTGTTTGAGAAGTAAATATTTCATTGTTAATGTTATATTTTTGTAAAGAACTCATTTCTCTTTGTATCATCATATAAAGGGAAGAAAGGAGTAATTTAGGTCGGACTGACACATCTTAATTAAAGCATTAAAAGACACATATTTGAAAGATCTCTATTTCCACATGTTCTGGAATAAAAACCAGACAAGCAACATAATAAAACTTCATGGGACCTGTAGAAGTCTGAATAACCAATTACTTAAAAATTTCACCATCTGCTCTCATTGAAGCAGCAAGACTGAGGCATTTTCCCGCATTACAAACCATAATAATCAGAATGTAATAGAATGGGAACATCCTTTCCCCCACTTTCTTATTTGCTGTGGTGGTTCTTAATGAAAACTTGAGCTATACAAACAAAGGAAAGGGGAGGATACTCCTCGACCCCATTTCCTAATTGAGCACTTGTATCCAGTAATAGCTTTTGCTGCCCTGGGCAGCATGACATTGCTTCATTTGGCCATGCACAGCTATTATTCTAGGAGGCAGCTAGTGAAGTGTTCCAATCCATCTGCTTGCTTTTCATGGACTGGTGCTTTCCTTGATGTTGGCAGCTGTCTTAATATTCCTGGGCCACCTGCCACGTAGTAAATACTGTGCTCTAAGATATATACAGAAGTTTGTCCCTCTGGTGGACTTCTCAGAACAAAAAGCTTAGCATTTCTAAACTACACTTGCATCTTTGTTTAAACGCTTCAGGGACCAGCACTTTGTTCTCATACTTCTGAGGTGTAACTCTGGGAGTTACAGTGTGATAAACCAGATTTTTTCACATATCAAATAAACTATTGAATTGCAGACTTTGTGGAAGTCACGGTGGTCACAGAAGGTAGAGAGGAAGCGAGCATACTGACTGTTATTTCCTCTAGTAAGCCTTCCTGGCATCTTCTAGACTAAGTTGGGGAGCCATCCTATATAACCGCTTAGAAGCAATCCCCTGTCATACCCCCTTTGTTCATGTTTCCTCCATAGATCTTGCTCCTGGAGGGAAAGCATTTGGCTTTTCTCACTGTATCTCTAAGAATGAGCATGTACCTGATACATAGTTGACACTCAGGGACAGATCCAAGTTTTTGGTATCTGAAGATTTTTACAATTTGCAGGGGGTCCTCTTTAAAGAAAAATGATTTAAAATTAAAAATAAAACATATAAAAGTGAATGAAAAAATAAATCATGCAAATTACCAATTTAAAACGGTCGACTAATATTACAAATATCACAAAGTCTAGAAAAACAATATTTTTTCCATTAACTGCCTGATACACCTCTTTAATACTTTTCTATTTTTGGTAGTATACTTTTTGATAGACTTTCATATGACCATGATTTTCAGTTATCATTTTCTATACATAGAATGGAAAGAATTCAGTCTTTCCTCAAGTATGGTTGAGCGTATTTATTGATAGAAGGGCTGTGCAAACATGTAACACATACACATTCACTGTTTCTGGTATTGCTACTGGTGTGTCTTCAAACAAGAATACTGATTAATTCTATTTTACTTGATTTTCATAAAAAAAGTTTGGTGTACTTACAGTTATAAAAATTGTACACACTGTATTATTGAACACATAAGAGAAATCACATCAATTAAAAGTCATTCTTCCTCTTTTGGTTTTGTCTTTAGATGCCTGTATGTTTCAAATCTTGTTTCACCTCTACTATCCCATATTTTCAGTGTTAGGGGACATCTGGTCCTACATCTTGGGTGGAATGTTTGGTGAGTTGTACAGTGGACAAATTGGAATGTATGCAACAACTTTGGAGAAGTTGACAACCACATAAACATATCCCACCAAATCTAAACTAAATGTATTCCCAACTCAAATTCCCCATCAGATCCCAAAATGCCCCCCAAAACTCCAATGCCAACTGACTCTAGGAATAGTGTGGTGGAAAATCCAGGTAGAGATTGTGGCCTTAGTCAACTATAGTTAAAACATTTACGTTTGTAAATTTCACAAAAACACAAGGACATGTGATCACAAAAACACAAGGACATGTGATCACATTCCTGAGTTCACACTGGAAGCTTTACTTTCAGCAGTTTCACATTAAATATGTGTCTACTGTTAATACTCACTAAATGTCTTCTGAACACCTGAGTGAATGAAGACACCATGCTAAATTAGCATCTCTAAGATCCTCACAATTCTAAAATTCAGCAATTTTACAGACTTCCCAATGTGATCTTAGAACTTAGTATTTATTCAGAAATGTGTTATTATGAGTTCATAGTGTAAGGATGTAAGACATCTAGGAACTGATAGATATTAGAAAAGTAAATAAAAATTCAGGGGTCATTTTACGGCTTTAAGCTAATTTTTCATAGACAAAGTTTGCCTTAGTGGAGGCAGGGCACCACGTGTAATTACAATTCATTCAAGTGCTTTGTTCTACCACAGAGTGGAGATTAGAGTATCATTAGATATTCATTGTTTTCTTCATGAAGTAGTGGCTTTAGAGAGAAAAAAAAATATCATTAGTCTGTATCGGCCCAACTGTTTAGGGGCCTCTAATAACAGTTACATTATCTTATACCATTATCTACTATCCATTAATAGAAGGGATTCTAGCTGGATGAACATTAGCATTATTTCTACTATTTGTACTATCACCACCAACACTAGACAATTTCTGTATGAAAGACTTTACACGTCATGATTTTGATGCCTTCTGACTTAGCAAGGATAGTGGCTATTGAAGAACTATGACTATTATGGCATTTTCCTTGAGAGCAATTTTTTAGAGAAATTCTTATTCTTAGAGAAATGTTATTGTTAGTTAAAACAATAATTGAGTAGTAAGTCTTACTGGCTCCCACCTGCTTTTATCCCCAGAAAGACTTCCTGAATAATCCACCCTCTGGGTAGGCATTAGGGGTAGGGCCTGCTTTGGTCATGGTACAATTGGGAGACACATCTGGTAGTTATTTAACATTCTTTTGGGGAGATACATTATTCTCTGAGCCTTCCTCTCTTTGCTTCCTTATTTTCTGGGTCTTCTGGTAAATGGGATTTTAATGGAGATTCTCCCCTAAAATAATAAGGTTAGAATTGGGAACTTTACCTAATTCTAGTATACTATTCTAGCTTTTTATATTTTCTGAGGCTCACAGAAAAGGAGGAGAGATTCGCAATAGAGAAAACTGGTTAATGTTGAGGGGTTGTCTGGGATGAACCCAGCTGAAGGAAACTGGGGTGATTTAACTCTGGTGGATTAAATCGAGCCAAAATAAATTAGAGTGAGTGCCTTGGGCTCTACTGCAGTTAGAAAGGGCTGAAATACTCCTTGGAGGCAGCTGTGGGGTGGGCAAGGAGTCTCAATAGCCAGCAGCTGGTGCTGAAATGACTTGAGGCTTACAGACATCCAGTCTACTCATAAACAACCTTCTCCTCCAGGATTCCAAAGCCAAAGGTGGGATGACCCCAAGGTACATTGCTCCCCCTTGCCAAGTCAAGACTGCCTTGGACATTTCATTTTGGTCTCATTTATTTACATACAATTTTTAGTGAACAAGCGTGCCATATCACTTCTGTCATTTCTACACTCTCTCAAGGAGAACCAAAACAAAACACCTAGGGGGAATGGGCCTCACTGTGTCCTGCACAAGCCACAAAGGGGTGTGTGTGTGTGTGTAAATCCATACTACTGCATTAGTGAAATAAGTCAGACACAGCATAAATACGACTTGATGCCATTTATAAGGTGAACCTAAAATAGTCAAATTTATAGAAGCAGAGTGGAACGGTGGTTGCCAGGTGCTGGGGGAGAGGGAGAAGAAATTTTAGTCAAAGGGTACCACGTTTCAGTTATGTGGGATGAGTAAGTCCTAGAGTTCTGTAGCACAGTCCCTATAGTTAATAATATTGTATTTTATGTTTGAAAATATGCTAAGAGGGCAAAGTCGTGTAAAGCATTCTTATCACAAAATTATAATAGAGAAAGGAAACTTTTTGAGGTGATGGATAATTTTATAGCGTAGATTGTGATGACGGTTTCACAGGTGTACATTTATCTCCAAACTCAAGTTGTATACATTAGGTACAGCTTTTTTGTATACATAAAAATATTTTTTAATAAAAACTAAAAAAAAGCATTGTTTCAGCACTTACAAGTTTGAATCATACTTGTTTTTGATTATGTCGTTTTTGTAAGAGGGTTTGCAGAGTAGCAGTATGTAACATGAAGTATGAGAAACTTAAAGGTCATCTGGGTTAGGAAATGTTACTCCACACGTCAGCCGGCCAAACAAGAAACGAATTGTTGATAGACCTAGACAGGCACCTCCTCCACTTCTGAGGCTCGGCCCTTGCTAACTTCATCTTTTGCAGCCTTGGTGGACACTGTTTTTGAGCAGCTGCTTGTTAGCTGCAGGGCAGCCCGGCCTCCCTGCTAATGCAGTTTACCAGGTGCTTTCACAAACGTTAGTTCGGAAACCTCTTCCAAAAGTCTGAAAACTTTCCGTGCACTGACTGGAGGACAGAAAACAAATCACTCATAGAAAGTCAGACTTGAGCGCAAAGCCAGATAGGATGCAGCCTCAACTGGCTGGGGCGCGAAGCCCTGAGCCAGCGTCGTGGGTGGCGCATTCTTGGCTCCGGGTCCCGGGTCAGCACTTGCAGCGGCGACCCAGCCAGCCCAGGAGGACCGCGGCGAGGCCAGGACAGGCCGAGGCGGAGCCGCGGCCTCTGGCTCCTCCCCGGGGCGTCCCGCGGGGGCGGGAGGAGGAGCCGCGGCGCCGAGCGAGGGCAGCGGCTTCGGGAGCGCGTAGCGCCCGCCTCTCCGCCTGGGGATGGACTGAGCCACGCCGGCTGCCCGCGTCCAGTCGGTCCCTCCTGGGCCGGGCTCCGGACGCAGGACACCGCCTCGCCGGTTCCCAGCAGACGGCCCTGGACGGGTAGCCGCGCCCGGGAGATGTCCGGTGGCCGGAGGAGGGGCGGCGGCCCCTGGCACAGCTTCTCCCGGTTCTTCGCTCCCCGAAGCCCTTCCCGGGACAAGGAAGAGGAAGATGAGGAGAGGCCGGGGACGAGCCAGCCGCCCGCTCTGGGCCTGGGTGCCGCCAGGTGGGAGCCACGGGGACCGTCGCAGGGGTCTTGCGCGGACTCTGGGGACTGGGGCTCTTGGCCCGCTTGCCCGCTGCCAGGCGCTGTCGTGCCAGGTTTCCTTGGCTCGCCACTTTCTGTTCTCCTTCCTCCATTGCTAAAGTTTCCTCCTTCCCGCCCTGTTCCCCAGCCACATCGCTCCCCACTCTCGGGTTTGTTAAATGTAAAGTTGGTGGCTCGCGGACGGGTGCGCCCACCGGGCCCCGCGCAGCCCGCGCTCGTCCTCCCCCTCCCCGATCCTCCGGGTGCGGGACCCGGTGCAGGTTCCGCGCCGGCGTCTGCTCGCTGTCAAGTTCTGGGGCAGAAGCGAGTCCTGCGGCGTCCCGTCGGCGGTGGTGGGAAATAGGGTGAGCCCGGCGGAGCCATCCGTCGGGCAGCGAGGGAGCAATGCGAGCACCACCCGTGTGGAAAAGGTGAAGCTTTGGAGCGCCACCCCCTCCGCTGGTATTTTGTCGTCTAATTTGAATTTTCTCAAAAAAATGTAAAAAAAAAAAAAAAGGAATTGTGATCCTGAGTACCCAAGACTTCATCAAAATATAAAAGCTTCGCTAGTTTTATTACCATTGCTTGAACGTTTAAATGATGCCGCCCCTCCCGCCCGGTCTCTTTTCGGAAAACATCTTCCTCAGGTTTCCACTGATTCCAGAAACCAAGGACTCCAGCTGTCTTGGTTTCAGTAATGAAAACGTGGCTCTTCTCTGTAGTCTTTTCTCCTTCCTCCACCTGCTGTAAAATTGATGTTTGTTTTTTTAAAGGTGTTCCTCAATTAAAAAGCTTGTCTTTTCGGTTCGTCCTGAAGCAGGAAGGATTTAAGTAAATACAACTACTTGTTTTAAACTTTTGGTGAGGAAAGAAGATTAAACCCTTCCTCCCTCAGATTCCACTAGAAGAGTGTATAACCATGTGATTAGAAGGATGAACTCCAGAAAGTTATGTTTACTTCAGGTTTTAAAGACTTCCTGGAGGGCTTCAAAGAAAACTGGATAGGAGACAGAACTGTAACTGTGACTGAGCTGGTTTCATTAGTATTAAGGGTTTTTGATTTGATTATAGACGGTTATGTGTTCCTCAGTTTCCCTACTTGTGAAACATTTGCATTATGACCATCTGTTAATAAAATCCCACATCTTTCCAAGAAAGCTCCTTCTGAATAGGTAAATTTCTCCTGGGAAGTTTCAGCTCTTACTGCCCCTACTGTTCATGTAGAATTTAAAATTCAGTTACCCAGTAGTTAAAAATAGTTTTGAAGTCTGACAGTGCTTAACCAGAACGTCAGATCTGCTGGTGTGGGCAGACAGCCTGTGGTGCCTGCCATCACTGTAACAACATTAACAGTCTTGGATAATGTGGAAGTGGTGTTTAAAAGAAATCCCAAGTAGACTTAGCGAAAGTTGGAAACTTGAGTCAATGTTAGAAAGGATTAGGTAGGCCAATTTCAGGTTCATAGCAGAATTGTCCTGGAACCCTGCCTGCCTTCCTGCCCTATTTTGGCCTTTATCAGTCTTTTGTCTAGTTACCACTTTATTCTCATTATTTCCAAATAGGCACAGACTGTGGCTTTTTGACAATGAAAATTTTAATTCTGCTGACATGAACACTAATTTTTTCCTCATCTTTTTTAGAACATGCCAGATGTTAAGGGAATAGCAGATAATCCTTTGTGTGGGTGTTTTACCTTTTAAATGAGCTTAAATCTTTTCAAGGATATAAACAAAGCCTTTATTGAAAGTTTAATGAAACAAATGGAAACACTTAGTAGTACCAAATGTCCTAGTAACACAACACTCTGGTGTTAACAAGATTGGAAACAATTGCGATTTGTCACTGTGATGTTATTTCAAAACAGAAAGGGTATTTTGGCTGTTTCTCTTAGAGTCAGTTAAAAACTTAGTTCTAATGGAGCCAGGTTTACCTTCTGCACTGGTGATTTCATAT
>NW_006443129.1:1603893-1611974 GCF_000325575.1 Pteropus alecto
GCAGTGCTTGGTGCTAGGAATGTAAAGCTTTTATGGTGTGCTGAAAGTTATTTGGGCTTCATTTGGTGTGAACACATGATTTGTGTGAGTTTGCTGTCGTTTTCATTAACTTTCAGCAATTAAAGAAGCATGTTAATAGTATCAGTGCTGTTGTATATGCAAATTCAGGCGTGGGCATTCCAGTTGCTTGCTAGCACTCATATTTTGGGTTGTTGACAATATCCAGGAAGTGCTTATATTAATTTATTTTAGATTATATGGAAATGAAAATTGAAATTGAAATTTGCAAAAGAACCTTGAGAACTCGAGTTCTGTGACTCCCAGTTTAGAATCACTGTTACAATGTTTAGCCCGGTTTTTGTCACACAGGTACCGACCCATTAGAAGTAATAGGAGAGAGCAGGGAGAACTTCATGGTGGAGATGGTTTTAACTGGGCCTTCAAAGCATGAGTGGTGTTTCTGTAGGTAGAGCACTCAGTCCAGGCTGAGCAAAGACCTGCAGGAGGTTATGATCTGTTAGGGGCTATATAAATTAGTGGGACAGAATGAAAAAGGCAGTAAGAAAGGTTGAAGCTGAGTCACTAAGGTCTCTAGATGGAGTGTTTGGCTCTCAATTTAAAGTTTAGAGAATTTTTGCAAAAGTCTGCTAAACGGTACTACTAAAATGTGATACTGATTTTCCCACTTTGAGAAAATGATTGCTCAACTTTGTTTCTTTGCTGTACCACACATGATGGGCCTGTTTCAAATGAGCTCTGTACATTTGTCACTTGGGAGGGGGATAGGAAGGTAAGAACAGCATTGATTATCAAGGCTAAATGTGTACTTATTCTTGAGCTGGTACTTTTACTTGCAGCATCTCATTTAAACCTCTACCTGGAAGGTTGGTACGTTTACCATTGTCCTGACAATTGAGGAAACTAAGGGCAGGAGAGTTCTTAGTTCTGGACACTGTTGGCGTTTTAGATGCAACAGTCTGTGTTGAACTTGGCTCTCTTGTCCTTGACAGGACATTTGGCATTTGTGATACCGCCCACTAATTGCCAGTAGCATCCTCTAGTCATTGGGATAATCTAAAACACCTCCACCCAGGTGGGCTGGAGGGAGAGTGATACCTCTCCCAGTGGAGAATGATTTACTCCAAGTTAATGAGGGGAATAAGATTCAGGGGCGAGATTTGAACTTAGATTTCTCTGACTCCCAAAGTTCAGATACTTTTTCTTATGTTGTCCTGCCCACCACCCTTCTGAACTGTGCTTCTTCAAACACATCTGAATATGTAAATCAGTTGGACCTTTCATTTGTACCACAATGGGTAGCCAAAGCAGAACACTGGGGAGGTGTGATAGTAACTGTGCCGGCAGGTGAGTGGAAGGTCTTTCCCTTCATCCCTCTTGCTCTTCCTTAACTCCGTAGGCTCAGCAGTTCCTAGATAGAGGCAGAAAAGGGCATCCTTTCGGAAATCAACATTCCAAATGAGTGGAGATCCTTTGCACAAAATAGTTTGATGTTGATAGAGAAACAGATTGAAGTTTTACAACCAGAAATAACTCATTCTTAATGTTTAGTTGGCAGTGCTGCATGATCAAGTAATGTTTAACCCCTGGGAGTATTTAATTGGAAGTATCCCAAAGCAATGAAACAACTGTTTGCTTAGTTAGTGATTTTTTTTGCCTGACAGAGTAACTGATGACAAAGCTAAAGCACCCATTATTGAAGCCCTAATCAGACCCAAGCTCTGTGCTTGGGGCTTTGAATATATACATTCATTTAATCCTCAGAGCAACTTTATGAGAAAAGTGTCTTTGCTCCATTTTACAGATAGAATTTAAGCCTTGGAGAAGTCCAATAACTAATGAAAGGCCTCACAGCTTCTGTAGTAGAGTCAGAAGTCAGATTCTCCTTCCTGAATTCAGAGCTTACAGCATTATGTGACAGTTTCCTCTGTGTTAATGTTGGAAGACCCATAAAAGAAGCTGGCCTTAGAAAATGGTTTTGAATGGGAATAAAAGACAATGGCATGCAGCTGGATGTCTGCCCAGATGACCTGGGTCAGTGCTCTGTACAATAAAGAATTTATAGTCCTGGCAATTGAGAGAGAGGAAAATAAAATGCATACATTTGTATAACTTATAAGTTTTTATATTTACATTAAAAGAGTCAATCTTCAAAAAATACAAATTGAAACTATAGCAAGATACCATATCCTACCTATTTTGATAAGCATAATGAGTTCGATGTGGGGAAACTGGGACTCTCATACACCGCTGAAGGGAATGTAAATTGATATACCACTTTGGAGGGAAATTTGACAAGGTCTATCAATGTTATACGTTCATGTACTCTGACTCAACAGTTCCCCTCTAGAAATTCCATCAGACATTGACAATTTGCAAATAGGTCCAAAGTTGCCTGTACAAGTTCAGTCATTGCAATGTTTTTTTAATAAGCAAAAGATAAAAATGTCAGGTCCCATCAGTAGTGGACTGATTAATAAATTGTGGTACATCCATGCAATGGAATATCACACAGCTGTCAAAAAGAATGAGAAAGCTTTTTATATATTGGTAAGGAAATATCTCCAAGATACAGTAAGTTAAAAAGCAAAATGTAAACAATTGTGTATAATATGCTCCCATTTGTATATAAAAAGTGACGGAGTATAAAATAAGTCTGTCAATAGTGTTGTAGTAACCATTTAGGGAGGATGGAAGACTGGGTTAAGGAATGCGGAACAGGAGGGAGACTTTTAATTTTATACCTTATACTTTTAAAAAAATTATGTGAATTACCTAGTTCGGGAAAAAAAGACCAATTTAGGATCTAGTGAATATTTGTATGTAAAAGAGGAAAAAAAGAGACTTTATGGTCCAAAGTTGTCAAAAATTCTCCAAAGAAAGAATGAGTTCTATTCATTTATTCAAGAGAGAAGTTATAATTAAGGCTACAGGTACATGGAGATAATATTTATAATGCAGAAATAATTTGATATTGTCACTTTCTACCAGTATGAGTTAGGCTTATATATTCTGTAGTGTGAAACTGGGTGGAGTTAACAGAGCCTCAAAAATATCAACTCATTTTTTGTGAGACCACCTATCATCCATTTTGAATAGCAGTGTGACTCTGGGCCAGTCATCAGCCCTCACAGAGTCTTTGGTTTTAAAGTGAGGGAGGTGGTTCTCATCTCTAAGGTCTCTTCCAGCTCTAGCATATAAGCTAAAACTTCATAGCATACAAAATAAAGAAATATGCCTTATAGATCAAGAAGACTTGTTTTACTGGAAAAGTCACATATGAAAATGAATTTGTTAATTCCTCTATGTGATTCTATCATTTTGATCATTTGATTTGAAAATCTCACCAGTGTTTACCAAGAATTTATTTAGTACCACTAGTGCCAGGCATTGTGCTAGGCTCTCAGCATCCAGTAGTGAACACGATACAGCATGGTTTTTGGCTCGAAGCATACATGCAGTTGTGTGGGGAAAGCGGACATCACACAAATCATTCTTCCCCTCTTAAAATAAGTACCAAGGTGACATGCAGGGCTTGTGGAACATTTAACAGGTATGGGCCCATTCTTGAGACTCTCTTCTAAGAGGAAACTGCTTTAATCTCATTTAAGCTGTTTCTTATATTTCTGTGCATGTGTAAAATAACAATTTACTATTCTTTCTTGATTTTTAAACTTCAGACAATTTATACTGACTTCTGGTGATGGTGGACAAGGACTGAGCTATTTTATACCTATTCCCACTTCCCTTTACTCATCCAGCCAAAATAATTGTTATAATTTGGGGATTAAATAAATCTTTAGATTTATGTAAAATACAGTTTTGGTTTTATTAGTACAACATGCTTTTAAGGAACATGTCTTTATATGTTCCTTATTACCAGTAGCAAAAATAGCAGTGCCAGAAATGACATGAAAATGGTATTTGAGTGCCCTCACAAATCTTAGTTTTATGTAATCGCTACCCAATATGTGTTAGAAATTTCTGCTTTACGCTTTATATTAAAATATATGCAAAACATGAATGCTACCTTAGTGGCAGATCATGTTCTGTAACTGCCATATTCTTATGATAAGGAATGAAATATTTAAAATTTTACATTTTGATTGCTGGTAACAGGTCAGGTGAGATGTAAACTCTCAGCCTTTTATTGTCCTGGCTGGAGGGGTGCATTGTGCGATATTAGTCAAAACTGAAAATGTATACCATAATGCTTTTGATTTTCATGGTTCTGCATAGACAGATTGAGATCTTACTTGGCAATGTTATATATAGTATGATAACGAAAAAATTACTGTTATGTGTTTGTAGTATTAGTATTTCGTTTGCCAAGTCTAAATTTATTGCTTGCATTTTTTTACAAACTTGTTATTACTCTCTTTTTGAAATACTTTGTATTTTTTTGTCTTTTTAATAGTAATGTCTGCTTTTGTAAAACAGATATGAAATTATAAGAAAATCAAAAAGAAAAAAAAAACACCACAACTTATAACCTTACCCATGCAGAGACAAGTACCATTCTTCTAGACCATTTCCTGTGTGTATGTCTGTGTGTATATATGTATTTCCACAAGAAGTTAAAGGTCTCTTTAGGATTTTGAAATTTGAATGTTTTTCACTTAACAATGGTGCTTTAACATTTTTCTACAATAGTACATATATTTATATAAATTATAAAAATAATATTTAACCCTTTGAAAATCTTAGCTGTATCATCACTTTTCACAATCTAGTTTGAATAGCTAAATGTGCCTCTCTTTACATAGGATTTGTATTCTAATGGGAGAGGACAGAAAATAAGTTATAAAAATTAATGTATAATGTGCTTTGAAGTGAAATAAAGCAGGGTGAGAGAATGGGATGTGATGGAAGTAGTCTGGAGTAAGATGTGTAGATAAGATGGTCATGGAGGGCCTCTCTATCCGGTAACATCTGAGCAAAGATCTGGAAGATATTTGGGAGTAGAATATGGACAAACCTGAGGAAAGAACTTTCCTAGGCAGAGGGAACAGCCAGTTCCAAAGTCATGAGGCAGGATCATGTTGGCACAGATGCCAGAATGGGCATAGACAACAGAATGGAAGGGAGAGTGGGTGTCCATGACATGGGGAAGGCAGCCAGTAGTCAGATGAAGTAAGGAATAGAAATGATATTTACTTTTTGAAAGTATCACTTGGGCATGGCTGTGTGTGTGTGTGTGTGTGTGTGTGTGTGTGTGTATGTGTATGTTTGTATGTTTGTATATTTTCACATAGATTGTTGCTTTATCAGTGTCTGGAAGAATTTGCAGAACAGAAAGGATTTGAGCTAGAGGATGGAGGTAAGGTCAGCCTTGGTCCAGCTCTTGGAGCTCTGAGAAGGCACAGTCTCACCTGCCTTTGGATCTTCAGTGCCCTCCATCAGGACAGTTTGTTGAGTGGGTCATGAATGAGTGGCCCATTTTGGAAGGCACTTGGAATGCTGTTTGAGTTCACACCATGACAGGAGATTCAGACCATCACTTCTTATGAGGTGGGTCACAGATGTTCAGAATCTGAAGGGTATGAGGTTGAGGACTTGGGAGAATTGAACAGTTACTATTGCCATGTATAGGTGGACAGCTCAGGTACACATCATACATACCAAGATTGTTACTCTGTAGCCTATGATTGAACTGTAATTATGGGTCTTGATTTGGGGGTATGAGATGTGGGACTAGAAGTAAATTAGCTTCAAGGAAGATACCTAAATTATAGGAGAAGAGCTGACATTATGGGGAAAGGGCTGTCAGATGAGTTTTAAGATTGCAAAGCAACAGAGCTTCATAATCGTGGCTATTACCTTTCTTCCCTTCTCCTGATTTTTCTCCAGAGTTCTGAAATTCTAATGCCAGATGTTCGAGCTAAAATATGTGCTGTTTGATTGCACCTTTTAGTTACCTTTTATTTTGAAGCCCCAAAATAGTGCATAACGACCTGTTTTACATTCTGTTAATGGTCATTTAAAATACAAGAACTACTCTACTATTGTCTGTCACTATGTATGAATGGACAGTTTTCCAGATAATTGTAAAGATAATTGTAAGTTGACAGTGTGGAACTCTGTTTTTATCCTCAGAGAAGCAGGGTTAGAGATGCTGGGTGGGGCTCCGGGCCAGTGCAGAAAAGCCAATTTAATCCATTATGTACCCGCAGTATAGCATTGAACAAAGAGAATGCTAGGCTTATCATTTGAAGTTGTGTTTCTCAGAAAAAATCCCCAAAGTAGTGTAGATGGTCACCAAGGCACGAGCAGACCCTTCTGGAAAGTGTGGGGATAAAATTCATACTGTATTTAAGCACCTAATTGAGAGCTGAGAGGATAGAGTCTAAGGGAATAGAGAACAGGACCAGAGGTGGCCTCAGTAATTTTAAAACAAAAGGACAGTAGAAGTTTCTGTCTCTTTGTTATAATGTCCTGGGATTAGCTTTGATTCTGAGTTGGTTTCTTGGTTGTATACTCTTCTTCCTTTACCACAAAAACCTCAAGGTTAGTCTTCCTATTTCTAAATCCACAGACCCTGTTATTGGAGGATCATACAGGATTTTAGATCTGGCAGAGATTTTTTTCAATTTACATGTTTGAAAAATCAGATCCAGAAAGGTACATTTGGTCTCTGAGGTGCTGTCCCTAAAACAGACATGTGTCTATTTTGAGTTTTTGCAAAGCATCTTGCTAACGACAGTGGGAAAGGGAGTGGTAGGTAAAAGACCCCTTCTTGTTCCATATTTTTAAAATTTAGTCCTTCAAGGTAAAGTCTCACTTGGAAGACTTTACTTCAGTATGATCTGATCACATTTCAAAGGAAGGCCAGATTCTGTCTGCTTACAGAAGTTGTGTCAGGTGGGCTCGAGCTGAGAAGCAACATGCCAGGAAGGGAAGCCTAATGAAGTTGCTATAGAGAGAGATGCTGCTTAGTGGACCAGGCCTCTGGAAACAGCAGAGTTCTCTGTTAGTGGAGGAGGAGAACATGATGGGGAGATTTACCCTGATCTCCTTTCCTGTCTTTAGCAATATTGCCAGTTCCTCTACTGCAGACCACACTTGTACAGTGGAAGGGAAAGTCTGGAGTAGGAAGATAATTTCAGGCAGCATCAAGCTGAGCGGGATGGAGAGGAAGGAGAGAACTCCTTCAGAGAAGACCCTAGGATTGGTGGAAAGACCCTGTGGACAGTGGACTGGGGGGGACCATTTAGATGTCAGGATATTCCCAAATCAGAGACAACCTTCTGTTAAGACACCTTGTGTTTAGGGATGCCCAGAATTCCTGCTAGTGATGTCATCAGCATAAAAGATTGCTTCCTTTCTGGAAATGGCAAGAAATCAGACTCCCGTGTTCATAGAGAAGTGGGCAAGCATCTGGAAGGCAGTTACAGAATTTGTATTCATTTCTTTAATATGTCCAGATTTTTCTGATGCAGCCACAGTAATGATGTGAGAGAGAAAAGGCAGAGTAGGAGGCAGTCCCTAGAAGCTGTGTTCCAGGAGGGGGAGTAGTGAGGAGCTTTAGTTTTCTTCACTGTGTTTCTAGCCCTGTCCTCTGAACACAGTATATGTACTGTTCCTACTTGTCTCTCATTGACCATGTTGGAAGTTGCATTCTTACCCAGCAGCATCCCTGTGCTTCAATTTGTGGTAGGCACTGAAAGAAGGGGAGTTTTTCTTGTCGGTCCCAGTTTGTATTTATGATGCTCAGTGTGCTCATTGGGGCCACAACTCTGCCGGGGCCAGGAGCTCTGTCTGGCATCAGTGTTGGAAAATTGGTCATGTTCCACAGGAGTGAGTTTTCTAAATAATTGATATCTACAGAGCATTCTTTTTAAAATGAATACAGCAACTGGTCTTCCTAGGTGGTCTCCCATCCAAGTACTAAGCAGGCCCGACCCTGCTTAGCTTCCGAGATCAGATGGGATTGGACGTGCAGTTTATGTTCTATTAGTCATACTTAAACAAATCTATTAAAAACAAAATCTATTAATTGATTTCTAGTGGGAATTTTCCAGTAGGAAGATGTCTGAGTCTATCCTGTGATTTAACATTCAGTC
>NW_006443129.1:1612853-1653540 GCF_000325575.1 Pteropus alecto
GGGGGGGTCTCGGAGCTGATCAGTAGTGGGCGAAGGGTGCCGGCTCGTCGCATCTGGCTGTAGTGTGTCTTGTCTCATCCAAGTACTAAGCAGGCCCGACCCTGCTTAGCTTCCGAGATCAGATGGGATTGGACGTGCTCAGGGTGGCATGGCTGTAGACTCTACAGAGCCTTTAAGTAGCAACACTTACTTAACACATTGAAATATTAAGTAGTGAGCCTTCTGATCAGATCCTTCTCTTCCCTGTACAACTTTCAGTTGTTGGTTTCAGCTGAATATAGAGTCTCTTGGACCAGATTATCAAGAATGTGGTTTGCAGGCCACCTGCATCAGAGCGGTCTAGGGAAGGGAGAGTCGGTTGTTGAAAATGTAGATTCCTGGGCCTCACTCCAATTCCAATCCTTGACCATCAGGCCCCAGAATCTGTTTCAGAAACACAATTGCCCAGATGATTGTGGTGCATCTAGAAAGGGGTTCTGAAGGTATAAGGGTGAGGATCTTGTATGGTATGTTCACTGCTCCACCCCTAGCACCAAGTATGCAGTACATACCTGGTGAGTGACTGTACGTACTTGTGCTTTTTTTCTGCTGCTTATCTGCTTGAGTTATGGAATCCTGTTAGAATTTAATAAAAACTAAGAGTATGTCTTAAGCAACAGGATAGGAACTCTCTTCTGTGTAAATTATTTGAACTCTAGAATGTTAATGTGCTCTTTTTTTTTTTTTTTTTTAATGGCCCAGAGGTTTGTTTTATGTCTGGCATAAAGTAAGTACATGCTTTATGGCTGTATGTTGGATTCGTGGTTTTCAGCTACAGTCTAAATATGGTTGCTTGAAAACTGAGGAGCTTTTGTATTACTTCGACCTTGATATTTAGCTGGGCTATTTTGAAAGATTAATTTTCAAACTTATGTTAGCTAAATAGATGAGGGTATTTAGAAATGCAAGGTAGTTTTATTTGTGCCTAGCCCTTACTCCCTGCCATGAGCAAAATGTGTGCCTTCTAAAAATACTGCTATTAAACTATTCCCAGGTCCCAAAGGGGGTAAAATTGTGAGAATCGGAACAGCTAGGCATCTTTCATACGGTATGAGATTGTCTGAATTTGAACATGTTTCTCTTTCTCTTGTATTTTTCAGAGTAACACTCCAAACCTTTTGAGTCTCTTCTGTTAATTTTTTTTTCTTACTGAGCTATTATCTAAGAATTCATTGTGTTTTGAGTATCTTTACTCCATTCTAATTTTTTGGTGTTTTGTTTTTTTTAATTAACTCGAAATGACCTTGTCCCTTGTCCCTTGAGCACTTTTCTTCCCCCAGCCCCACTTTGTCCTTAAACCTTTAGAGAAAGATGATGCAGAATGAAAGCGAATGGTATATTCTTTCAAGAGACGTGTGTGTGTGTGTATGTGTATACACGTGTGTACTACTTTGTTAAGAAAAAAGTATCGTGTACCGAGAAACTATTTGATACCGATTATCTATTTATTCATTTAACAAATGATATTTGAGTACCTTCACAGTGCCAAGCACAATGATGGGCTCTGGGATACAGATATGAATGATGTAGTTTCTGAATTTAATGGGTTCGAATTCTACTTAGACAAATGGACAACCAGCCATTGTGTTAAAGAACAGAAATGTATGAGGCATACTGCCGGGTGCAGTGGGAGCACAAAAAAAATACAAGTTAAGGTAGAACTAAATTGTTTAGGATTAAAAGTTGGGCAGGGTAGGGTGGGGAAGGGTATTACGGGCAGGAGAAGAAAGTGGTTTGCTGGCATATGAACATGGCATATTCTAAGAATGGGAAATGGTTCTATGAAACAGGTATATCTAGGGCCAGTTATCTATACTAAGAACTCTTCATTTTATTCATCAGCTGATAAGAGAATTGCTGAAATATTTTTGCTAATAGGAGAATATCATGATCAGATTAATGGTAACTGACCAGGAAGAATAGATTGAAGCAGAGCAATCCCAAAGATGCCAGAGACCAATTTAGAAGCGACTCTAGTAATCTAGAAAAGAAGTGGGGAAAGTTTTCATTGAAACAGTGATTTTTATAGCTAAACTAAAATTTTCAAATATGTTTGCTTTAAAACTCAACACATTTTGAAATTTTTGTTTAGCAATAAGATTCATGAAACTTAAACATAAGATATGTATTTTAGAAAGTTTTATGAAGTGTCAGGTATTTCTTGTGATTTCAGCTTTAAACTTTTCAGTTTGCTCAATACAATGTACTTATGTGCCAACTTACACAACAGTGTTTTTCTGGCATTTGGTGTGTTTTTAGCATGGAAGTAATTAATAGCTACTTGAAAATACAGAGTTCTGCCTTAATGCAGAGCTACATTTTTTGCAGAGCTTTTATATTGGAAAAGAAACTTTTATCATTTTCATTAACAATCTCACTAAGGCAGTAAGTTTATAGGAAGCTCTATAAATACTCTAAAATCTAAAATTTTAGGAATCTTAAAGCAAGAACTAGAAGACTAAAATGATTGTAGATAAATTTTAGGTAGGTCATTCAAAATAGATTGTAGTTAGAGAATACACTTATAAAATCATCAAGGTCAGAATTATTCTTGATTATACCCCAAATTTTTATTACAGGCTCTTTTTGCATGCATTTTGCCTGGTCTCTTTTCTTTGATTTAGATTAAGGAGACCACTGTCAGTTGACATTTAATTAAACAAACTGAATTATAAACAACCTTGTGGCAAAAGATAAGGCTGGTAAAATAGAAAAGAAAAAGAAATAAGAATCCACTTACTTCAGAAATAACAACCATTTGAGACATTCTTATTTTATAGCTATGCATATGTATATAGGTTACAATTCTATATTGTACAATATTATTTTCTACTTTCGTCACTCATTTCTCCTCATAGAATTTCCATGTGTTAAACACACACTTAATATATGTATCTTGTTTACATGCTTGCTTTTCTTACTGACATTTTAAAAGACTTAAGAGCATGGCTATATCTTGATGGTTTACCTATTTCTGTATAGAGTCTGAGACTTACTTAATGAAATTTTAATCCATTTTATTTTCCAGGTATTCATGATCTTTCTGCCTTTGTCTTTTGATCATTGCCATTGGTTTCTTGGATACTCTGCATAATTGAACTGGATTTGATGAAAGGAAAATTTAGCATAAATCACGTCCATCCCATTTGCTTTGGGTGGCCTTTATCTGATCTGAAGCTATTAACCATCTTCTTTCAATTCCCTCTGCCACCAAGTTCCATGATTCCAGATGTTTTTCTCCGCTTTGTCATCCTCCTGCTTTATGCTTGTCTGTTGCCTAAATGCTAGTAGGACAAAGATCAAATTCTATAACAGGCCAGGCAGGTTCTTCATAGTCTGGCATCCACTAACCTCTGGTTTCATTCTCATCTTTAGCTGAATTACCTCTGCCTGTCACAAGTTCCTGTGCTCCAGTCTTATATTAAAAACAAAACGTGATTTACTGAGAATGCCATATTCTGTATTACCTCCTGCCTTTGTACCTCCTCTGTGGGCACCTTGCTGAGCAGGCAGCATTGCTGTTCCTTGATTCCTCTGTGCTCCATAGCTTTTTGTTCATTCAGCACTTATAACTTGTACTAAACTGAAGTATTTGTTTATATATCAGTCTCACCTACTAGCTTGAGTTTTACAAAGCCCCTGACCTACTAGTTCATAGATCCTCAGGGCCAAGCACAATCCCCAATATATCAAGACAGTCATGATACTTTTTAGAGTAGAGCTACTCAATTTATCTAGGATTACGAAAGTATGAAAATAAGGTAACATGAACATAGAAATATAAATTTTAGAGCTGAAATGTCTAATAGGCAAAGTAGTTTATTATGCCATTTTTATAGGGCATCTGTGAAGGGAATCCAGACAAAACAATTAGAATTGACTGTCTGGGAAATTAGATTCTTAGGGTGCCATCTGGAGCACACCTGGGGCTAGATAAGCCTGCATCTATTTTGAGTATTCCTCAGACTTGCTAGATGACCCTATATGTTTATAAAAATTTTTCCAAGTAGAAGTTATTCCAAATAACACTCAGCGTAGGCATTAAAAAGATCAGAGTATGTAGAACCTCAATATAAATAAAAGCTAGTATGTTAATAGTTGTACATCAGTGCCCCTTTATTCAAGTACATCATTACTGTGATGCTGATTATCAATACAAGAAAATATAACACAGTGGACTCAACAAAAACTTCTGAAGCCTGGATGAGCATTTAAAAAATTTTTCAGTTACAGTTGACATACAAAATTATATTATTTTCAAGTGTACAATATAGTGTTTAGACATTTATATAACTAATGAAGTCATCCCCCTGATAATTCTGGTATCCATCTGACACATAATTATTGCAAAATTATTTACTACATTCCCTATGCTGTACTTTACATGTCTGTGGCTTTTTTTTATAACTGGCAATTTGTACATCTTAATCCCTGCCCCTTTTCTGGATGAACATTTTTTAATGTGTTTTTCAAGTCAGCATATTCGAACATTTTGTTTATTAATCTCTTGAGCATTGCAGGTAAAGGACCTGTCAATTTTTGCTTTAAACACAAAAACTGTATGATTTTAATAATTCTATTTTAATTTCAAAAGAAACTGGTTTTTATTTTTCAGTGTTGAAAATGAGCCCTTGAGCACAATTCAGAAAAAGGAAAATGTACTTTCATCAGAAGCAGTAAAGGTACAGTTTTAAATATTATTTTATATTAAGCAAATATTTTTCTTAATTTCTGTTCATTCTTTTAGATTCTGTCATCTATTTTACATTCCAGAAAAAGCACCATATTATTACTTTATGTGGAAATCCAGATCAGCAATATCAGACGTTTGCATCTTGAGTTTGGGGGGCTGGTGGGTGGAGGTGGGATGAGAAAGGCACTGAGAGAGTTGAGAGGGTGTGGTATTCTTATCCCAGCTTTGCCACTCACCAGCTTGTCCTTTGTGTGGCCTTCAGCTGAGGCATTTAACTTCTTTGTGCCTTAGTTTTGTAATCTGTAAATTGGATTACCTTACTTCCACAATCTCTTTTTCCCTAGGAAGTTCTTTGATATATGTAGACTTTTCTCAGATGCCGCTGACAACTAATAGTGTTTTTGGGGGTAGAAGTTAATAACAGGTTCTTGCATGTCATTGGTATCCAATGATATGTTTGGTTAGCTCATATATGAACTGGCTTTCTTTGCGTCTACAGGACAAGCATGAAAAGTGTATAAGCTACACACCTACCTAGTTACTGATAAGTGTGGTTAAAAACCCTTGAAAATCACTAAACCTTGTAACATTTCTTTTTACTCATAAATGATTTTCTGTAAATTAGATGTTCGTGTTGTTTGATGATGTGAGGCCAGATATGTGATCAAGTTTTGGTAGCTGTCCCACATTCATAGACTTTGGTCTGAGTTACTTTCTTTTTACATGATTTGTAACAAAGAGAAAGCTTGTACCTTCCAGGAATTTCAGGGTAAGTTAGTTTGGTCAGTGGAAGGACCAAAAAGTCATCTGAATTTGTCATTACTGATATGGCGCACTTTTAAATATTATATTAGGTTCAGAGGCATTAAATATGGTCAAGATAAAGCTGTTTTCATTTTTTAGTCCTGCCTCTCCTATCAGTGTAAACAATATAAATATTTTTTAGAAAGAAAATCAGGGCCTGATTAAAAAAAAAAAAATTTTTTTTTAGAAAGAAAATCAGGGCCTGATTAAAAAGAAAAAAATCATTATTTCCTTTCATCTTTCATTATTCCTTTGTGAGTTTGGCTACAAAATCCTGCTCCCAGGTTTTATAACATCTTGAACCTACTCTTTTGCAGCCAGTTGTTAGCCAGCCTGCTGGTGTATCACTGCATGAGCTCTGTAGCTTTCTCCTTCAGTTTCTACATGTCTCAAGTTGCCTTACTTCAAGATTTTCATGTGTAATGCTATGCATATAACCTTGCCCAATAATTGCTTCACAGAAAGTATGTTACTTGTGAGATCTCAAACTTCGAAGTTTCTTTAGCTGCCAGCTCCTGTCATTCTCTCTCTCAATCTCTCATTGCCTGTGTACCCACCCGTGATCTTTACTAAACCTTCTTTGTTCCCTTCTCCTCTTTTGGTCTACACTTGGTTCTCTACTCGGCTTGTAACTGATAGTGTACTTCACCTGTAATCTCACCATAAAAAACTTTCAGTATTCAAACTTGTCCTTGAGACTTTATTTTCCAGTAGTGTTACTTTCTGCATGCAGAGATTTCATTTAGAAAGTCTCATCTTTGTAGATTCAGTAAATATAAATGATGGACAAATATAGTGGCTGAGTCGTCATGATTATCTTTTTCCATCCATTCTTAATATCTTGTTTCGAGTGTCCAAGGTAATTTCAGTTTGGGATCTGGGTCCCTAAATTAATATGGCTCACAGTCATGAGACTGTTTTTCTTATGATTTGAGGCCTATAGGATTAATTACACATGGGCAGTCCAGTTAGCTTGTACTAGAAAGGGCACCATGGCAGTCTAACTGGAGTAGCCTGAGCATTTTGGCTCATGTAACCTTTTTTTTATCTTTTGGAAACTACTGATAAGATTTCTTCAGAGACCTTTTGCTGTCAGGCATCAAAAATAGGTATTTAGAAAATACCAATTGTCAGCCCCGTAACTTAGGGACGGGGAGAAGGGATTAGCAACAATATTTATGAGTTTGTATTTTAAATAGTCTTGATTTAAGTTTTCTATATTTAGCAGGTGTCATAAAACATGCATTTGTTTTCTTTCTAATGAAGTTTTCTGAAACATAGCACTCTACTGTAATGTGATATTTTTGCCATGCTTCCATCTTATTAACCTGAATTTGATAATAATGCCATCTGTGATAAGAAAAATGTAGTTTTCCTCTTGAGTCTGAAAAATAACAGGCTTATATATAACAAATATTCTTATACATTTCTTTTTGTATTTGACTTTGAGATACCAAATCAAGATGTTGAAGATTGGTTATGAGTTTAAGCTGCAAAAATTAATTATTTTTCAAACAACTAGCGAGTATAGAAGCTTTATAATATCTTTGACTGTCATTAGATTCTTAGCTCTTAAAATATCACTTATATACTATACAATCATGTGCCACTTAACAGAGGTTACATTCTGAGAAATGCTTCATTAGGTGATTTTTGTCATTTTCGAACATCAAACCTAGATGATATAGCCTTCTGCACACCTAGGCTGTATGGTGTGGCCTATTTCTTCTAGGCTGCAAGCCTGTACAGCATCTTACTGTACAAAACAACGTGAGATTAAATCAAGCACAAGAGAAGACGATGCAATCAGGAGACTCAGTAAACACCAGATGTATGAGGTTGCTGCTGGTTTAATAACATGGTATACTGTTTTCAGCAACCTTTCTTTTTTTATAAGTAGAAAAAGTACACTCTAACAATAAAAATGTAGTAAATACATAAACTGGTGATATAGTCATTTACTATTATTAAATATTATGTATTGTACATAATTATATGTGCTTTGTGTTTATATAACCAGCAGCACAGTAGGTTTGTTTATACCAGCATCACCACAAACAGCTGAGTAATGCCTTGCACCACAACATTATGAGGGCTATGCCTCTAGGCGATAGGAATTTTTCAGCTCCATTATCTTATGAGACCACTGTCATACACATGGTCCATTGTTGACAAAAATGTTATGCAGCACATGACTACAAATTTTGTTGTTTTGCTAACATTGGTAGCTGTTTCTAACACTTGCATCCACCATTTTACCGTAATGTATATATGTGTACATAAACATATATACATACATATATATATATATATATATTTTTTTTTTTTTTACATGCCTGCAGCACCTAGTCTTCCTAGGTGGTCTTCCATCCAAGTACTAACCAGGCCCGACCCTGCTTACTTTCCGAGATCAGATGGGATCAAGTGTGTTCAGGGTGGCATGGCTGTAGACTCTATAATATGTTTTTGTATGGTTTTTATATCTAGCTGGCAAAACTTCCAGTTATTTAGTCCACATTCTACCTTTATTTTTCTATGCGGTCTTCTGTTGTAGCCTTAGACTCTTGCTTCATTCATGTCTATTGTTATTTAAGAGAGGAAGGCATGTTATAATGCCTTGCTCCCTTCTACCTACTTCAGAAGAATATCCAACCCTTTCTCTCTTTCAAGACTAAACTCCCTAAAGTCCCTGGCAAATGATATTTGTCTCTTACTACCTGCTTTTTCTTGGACCTTGCTTTGACTGTGTTCATCCCTCCATTTCACTGGCTTGTTCTGTTTCTTTCTAAATACATAAAATTAAAACACAATTTGGTTTTTCCTTTTGTGGGTCTGGCTTCCTTTCAGTATGTCATTTCACTTCACTCCTACCTTTTACCCCAAAATTACTTAAGAAAGTCTGTCAGAATCACTGTTTAATTCTTAATGCTTTCTCATCTGACTCCTGTCTCTCTCCTAGTTCCCTCAGGCATGGGAAACCTAATAATGTGAGTGGAATGCATGTCATAAAGACTCAATAAGTAGTTGTTAAATGAGTGAAGGTCCTTCCATGAAACGGGTGACTTTTTGCTAACCACATTCAATGACCTTTTCTTAGTTCTTATTTAATCATTTGGGATACTTGATTTTTTAAGTCTTGTCTCCTTTCCAGAAATTTTCTTTTTTATCTTCGCTTCAGTCCTCTGAAGTAATCCTTTCAATCTTATTGCTTCATTTTTTGGCTCTTAGATCCCTACCTGCCATCCCTCTTGAGCTCTAGACTCGATTGTCGATGTTTCAGACATTTCCATATGGATGATGGCCTTTGTTACCTCAAATTCAGTCTGTCCAAAAGTATCAATATCTTCAGAGATGTTCTCTCTGTATTTGGTTGAGAGGTGGAAGTGGTAGAAGGTTGGAAGGATCATTTAACTGCTTGCGATGGGGGAAGAGCCCTGGGGCTCAAGTACTCCATTTGGAGGGTTTTAACCATATTCCTCACTTTTAATCCCTTGTCTTACACTGCCCTAAATGGTACCTAGGGTTCTCAGAGCTTTTTCAGGTTGTCCGTGGGGTGGATTGTTTGCCTTATGATCAGAGTTTCCCATTGCAGACATGAGGGTAGCAGCTTTCTCTGGTCAATTACTGTGCCTCCATCTGCCTTTGCCTTCTAAACCCTTCTGAAAATTCTTATCCTCTAATCTGTACCCTCTTCCTCGCTTTGTATTTATAACTTAGGAAAAAAAAAAATTCCATTAGTGTCATTTTAGAGTGTTTTATACAAGAGATGAAATCAATGTGTGTGGTTTACTACAGTGCTAATCAGAATTTTAATCTCTTTATAGTTGAAGAAAGTGAATCTCAGAGATTGTCTCACTTGACAAAACTCACACTTAGTGAGAAGAGGCAAGAGAATTCATAAGCAGTTCTATGCCATAATGCTTCTCGTTAGTGAACTTAATTTTTAAGATGTTTTCAGAAACTAAATTTACCGAAAAGAAATCCTATTAAATTAAAAGAGCTATGGTAGTAAGTCTGTTTTCAGAATTGAGTCATGAGTTAAATAAAATGAATTAAATCTAGAGTATAGGTTATAGATTCTCCAACCCAGGTCTAAATAATAAGATGATTATTAGGCTTGTTCATAATAGGTCAGCATCTGCTTTATATAAAATTTAACTCTTATTCCATTTTAGAATTGTTGTCCAAAACTAATAGTACAACTTTGATGAATGTTCTGGCATCTTATAAAAGGCAGTGGTTGGTATATGCCTATGATGTTCCAATGGATAATCAAGGAGTATCAATCTAGTGCACATCACTGTTAGTTATTTATGATTCAGAACACTTATTTTTAATCTTACCATAAGTCATTTACTACAAAGAACCACACATTTTTTATTTGTTGCCACTGTTTATTGATATATAAAAATGGAAAAATTGTTCCCCAAGATTATCTCACTGGAGAAAAATCATCACTAATTGTTCTTTACATTAATGCCTTTATTGAGAATACAATACTATTTAGTAAGATGAACATATTAAATTTGTGCATCTATCCATATTTTAATTTCTGTAACTATTTTTTTCTTGTTAGACTTTTTCAACTCTTTCTCAGCCAGAGGTAAAATGATAGTCAAATTTAAATACATTAAATATTCTCTTGGTTAGGGGAAAATTTTTTACTGAACTAATTTAAAAAATATATTATGACCATAATAAATGCTAATAAATGCTTGCTGTCCTTTTTTCTCAGTGGTACAAGTAATAGCAGTGATATGACATAAATTTAAGGTAGGGATTTTCAAATTTTTCTTTTTCAAACACAAACTTTAAAAAAAAAATTTCAAATATAATTGTTCTTGGAACCTTGTGTATAAACAGATTAAAGCAAAGCTCCCCTGTTGAAGACCGGAATGAATTGCCTGGAGCCTCACAGTCAGCCACTGTTCTCTGTCTACCATGGTACCTTTTTGGAACAGTTTTAAAATTATATGTGCAATGATGGAAAGAACACTGTCTTTGGAATTAGACATATCTGGGCTTAAATCCCAGATCTCCATGTGGTAGCTTTGTAACCTTGGAAAATTTACTCAACCTTTCAGAACTTTGGTTTGTTGATTTGTAGTTGGGCATGTCCAATCTTTATTTCACAGAACTGTTTTTGAATTAACCGAGGTAACATGTACAGCACTGCACTATGCCTGACACAGAGTAGGTACACAGGAAAAATTGCCTTCTTGCCATATAAAGTCTAGCTGAAACTTAGAAATCTTTGCTTGAGAATCGTGCTGATTTTTTCTGGGTGAATAGTATAGAAATCAGATATTAGAAACATTGATTCTCCATAACATCTGAAAAGAAGGCATACATGAAGGTATACGTATTGAACTTTAGCTAGAAGTCAAGAATTCCCAACCCCTGATTGCTTTCATAAAGACTGAGTGCTATCATAGTGCCTGAAATGGAGATTGTACTGTGTGTCACTCTGCAGTCTAGATGACGAAAGAGACAGCCATGGATTAAGCCTATCAGTGTGGCTGGTGCCAGACTGGGGCCTTGATGTCTCAAGAGGTCTTAGGCGTTGAATGTATTGTATCTGGTTTGATTTTCAGCAACGCCAACCTATCATAGACCTAGAATGGTCTTACTTTGCGGTAAGATGGAGTATTTTATCAAAATGGAAACTGAATATGAAGGGTCATGTACATACTCTAGGTTTTTATGAGTAAATATTGCTTCCATGAGTGCCAGATACTAATTTGAGAACATGAGAAGGGGCTCAAAAAGCTGTCATAGAATTAAAAACATTTATTATTCTGGCCCAGTGTTTTCATTGGAGAAGTCTTCATACCATAACAGAAAGGAATGGCTTTTTATCTTAACTTCCTTTTTTTTTTCTGTGTTCCCTATCCTGCTCAAATGTGCCACAGGTCACCCAATCTTGACCTCTGGGAATGATTCTGCCATTTCGTTTTCCTCTCCATTGTGCCACAGCCCATCAGCAGCCCTGTGCATACCCATTGCTACTATATAGCTCAGATTTTCTTATTTAGATTAGCAATTTTTACCCCTTATTTTTTCTCTGACACATATGATAGATCACTCTCTTGAGTCACCTACGTGGTTAAAGGCACTTATTTAGTACACTATATGTAACTACATCCCTTTGTCAGAAATTACATGGGAATGAAAAACAGTAACACCACAGACATATAACCTTGATTACATTCTTAGAGCACTTTCAAAAAGTGAGATTTCAGCTTTTAATGAATTTTAGTAACAAGTTATCTAACATCTCAGAACCGATCACAGCACTGGTGTGTCATGAAATAAAAGTTGCAGGTAATTTTTTGTTATGTTAAACAATGACTAGCTTAGGTTGATGACCAACCTGCTTGCCTGCTCTAATTTTTTAGTGGAAAAATAATTCCATGATAAAAATATAATGTTATCTTTCAAGCAGAATTACTTTAACAATAAGATATAATAGTCCATCTTTGCTCCTTAACGTTAGTGGTAAAATTCATTTATTGAAAAATATTGTTGATGCTAATATGTGTCAGTAGTCTGTATGGAGTTAGACAACCCACCACAAACTAAATCCATTATGATAAAGGTAAATAGTGATATTTATTTAAAATTTTAGCACCACTTATAGTTAAGATATCAGTGATAAACTGATAAGTATTTTCCTCAAAATTGAGGCAATTTCAAGAATTGGTAGTGAAATTTCAAATACTGGCAGATTTGCCAAGTAATGTGTTGTGGCCAGATGACCTAGTAAGCAGCTGGTTTTTGTATATGAATGCTAGATTTTAGTAACTTAATAATTTTAGGTAATAGTCCTCATGATGAAAGCATATGAAATTGTTTGCCTTCACCTTGTAATGACAGGGAAAACAAAAGATATTAGGGCTGTCCATTGGAAGAACATATATAGGCAATTTCCATTCTGAATAAAAGCTTGAGGTTTAGTTAAGAATTTCCCAGGTAATGAGGGCAAGAGACAGTGGTCTCAGCAGTGGGAATAACGCTGTGCAAAAACATACTGTGGTCAGAGAGAGAAGGAGTGAGGAGAGGGGGAAAGAATGAAAGTGCATATGATGACATTAGACATTGCAACTACAGTGAGTGGCAGGAGGTGAAATTGGAGAAGGATGCAGGAGCTAGACCCAGCAAGACCTCTCCAGAATGCCATGCTGGAGAGTTGGGATTTTATCCAGATGGCAGCGCATGGCCACTGGAGACCTTTAAGGATGATCAAATTTGAATGCTCAAAGCTTGCCTTGGCTTTGTCTGGAGAATAGACTTGGGTACGGTAGGGGTGGAAGCAAGAAAACAGTGTAAGTCAATGCTGGCAGTATTCTGGGGAGAGGCTGTGGTGTCTTAATGTTTCATATGATTTTTTTAAATAATTGAGAATGTTATAGTTTACAGAAAGTGGAAGAATAGAGACATAGCATGGTCGAGTTCCATTTGGGATGTACTGAGTTTGAGGTTCCAGGAAGCATCCAGGTGGACATGAATGTCTGGTTGATAGTTGGATGTACAGTCTGAACTGAGAGTACAAATCTGGGAATGATCTGTGAAGAATAAGATCTCATAAGAAGATTATGAAGGTAAATCAGGACTAGTCTGGAAATCAGAGAAATATGACATATAAGGGATGGCTAGGATGTGAACTTGGAGGTGGAGAGAGTATTCGGAGGAGAAGAAGGGAAACCTCAGAGTGATGTCATGTAAGTCAAAGGAAGACTGGTCTTCAGGAAGAAATTTAGTCTCATATTCTGCAGATACATCATATAAGATCAGGACAGAAAAAATATACACTGAATTATCAAGTGAGACAGTGTCTCTGAGAGAGCGTGGTTAGAGCATGACTGGGGAGGAAGCCAGCTTGCAGAGACTTAAGGAGTGAGTGGGAGGAAAGAGGAATATGGTAAGGGTTGATAACTCCTGTTTAAGGAGGTTGATAGTGAAGAGAGAGGAGAAGGTCGTTTCTGTACATAACACTTTTGGATGGTGGGCTTACAGAGGAGCAGATATAGAACTGAGGTTCTTGATGAGACATTAAGGATTATCAAGTGGCTCTCTGGTGGAGGAATTAGCAGAGTGGTTAGGGTAGAGACAGCGTTAGCCCAAGGGACAGGCAGAGTGAAAGTGGAGGTGATTGGAGTTAAGGGTGCTAAGGAATTGGGGATGGGGCGGGGTCAGGGTGATCTGAAGGATCATCCTTACTATGTGCAGTAAAGGTGAAGCTTGAGGTAAAAAGATGACCAAGCTGGGTGCTTGAGACAGTAAAGGAAGAGTCACCTGACCCTTCCCTATTTTTTTTTTTGACTATAGTCTTTACCCCTTGGTCTTCTTGACTTGCTCCGCTGTGCCAGTCACCATCTTGAGACAGCACCTGCCACCTGCTACTTGCACTGATGACAAGCTAATGCCGATTAGACCCCACAGATCAGTTCTTACATCACCAGAGTGTAGGCTCTGTGAAAGCAGGGCTTTGGGTGTGTTTTTTTCACTTTTGCATCTGAGCACCTAGTACCTTGCTGTTCACTGTTTACTGAATGAAAAAATGTTTTAAAGTTTACATTGACCCTAACTGCTACTTAGTACACTTTGTTTCAGCCTATTGCTGCATTTCCCAGAAACACTCTTCTGAGTCTGCTCTATTTAGGGAGCCCTAGTCTCAGTGCCACCTCTGCATCCCTCCTTTAGCTTTGTCTTCTCTGCTCTGACTATATTAAGGTCAGGGCTACTTGTTGGACCTTGCTCATTGTCCTCTCTGCTTGCGGAATCACTTAGGTTTTAGGCTCTTCCTTCCTGCCTTACTTGGAAGAGGAAATGTCCCTGCTCCTCTCCAAGGCTCTAATTTTCCCTTCGTTAGAAGGACTAGAAATTACTCCGCTCTCTAGCTCATCATCTCCTTCTGCTTTTCTTTCTGGAACCTGCCATTCTTCCCTCTTGTGCAGCCATCATTCCCTTTCCAACAGGTGTAGAGCTGATCCACAAAACAGAAACAAAAAGCCAGTTTCTTCTGTCTCGGACCTTAAACTTTTGCCTTAGGTGTTTTTTTCCTAATTTAAAAATCTCTCAAAAATGTTCCCTTCTGTTTGCAACTGTTCTTGTTTCCTTGCTATCTACTCACTGCTTTTTTCCTATCTATCAACTCACTGCTTAACAGCTTGAGTTGGGGGCTGTATTCACAAATTCCTCAGCTGTTATGACAATCTCTCCTGCATTCCTAGGGCTTCGCTATACTCCTCATTCACTAATCCAAAAAATATTTGAGCATGTTTGGCTCTTATTGTCAGGCACATTTCAAGGTACTAGAGATACTGCAATGATTAAAACAGACAAAAATCTTTGTATTTGTGGCTTTTACTTTCTTGAAGAAGAAGCAAATATTAAATAATTTGAGCGTGTGTGCATATGTGTGTGTATTTGATACTGATAAGTACAAAGAAGAAAAAGCAGAGAAGGAATCTAGGTGGATTCAGAGTGGAGTTTATTCTTTTAGATACGGTGGCCTGGCACACTTCCAATGAAGAGACTTTTAAGTACAGGTCTGAAGGAGGTGAGGGGCAGCGAGTCATATAGCTGTCTAGGGGAAGAACATTCTAAGCAGAGAGAAGAGTAAACACTCAGCTCCCCATGAGAGTGTGCCTGACATTTCAGAAGACCAGAGAGAAGGATCTTCTTCACTTTTCCTGGCCTTGCAAGGGCATTTGGTATTTACTCCCTTTGTTTTTTGGGGGGGGTGGGGGGAGGGAATTATTTTGGCCTTTTGACTTTGGAGACCAGTATTCTAGAGGGGATGCCCTAGTCTGGTTTTGGCCTTCTCTGTCTCTCTGATTTCTTCTCTTCTTTGTGCCTGCCTTTTAATCTTTTTGCCCTAGGGCTCTTTGGTTGGTCCCCCTTTTCCTCCTCACACACTGTGTATTGCCAGATTGCATTCTTAAACTATGCTTCTGACTTCTTACCAGTTGTGCATCACCAGGGAACCAAAAATTTAACATGTTTGATATCTAAATAGTTTGTTGCCCTTCCCCCTCACCACATCCCCACAAAGGCCCTAATCTCATCTCCTCTTCTATTTCCTATATCCATTTTGGGCTTAACTACTCAAATAGTTGCCCAATTTAGAAATTTATTCTTGTATGACTTTGTTACCGCTCACCTGCCACTTCTGATTGGTCATCTTGTCACTGATTGGTCATCTTATCAGCCTCATTCTCTATCCTCTGTGCCCCAGTCTCCTTCAGCCATAGCTCTGCCATAATAAGCAGTATTTCACACTGTTGTGTCTTTGTACATGCTATTATTTGTCTAGAACGCTATTCTCACCCCTCGGGAACAAGCTCAGTTGTTAACCTCCTTTCTGTGGTAGATTCTCCCCATCCCAAGTCAGGTTACCTGTGTCCTCCATTGTGCACATACCTCCTGTAAGCCCCACACAATGGTATAATGTTGAGTATCTTACTGGACAGTGAACTCCTTGAAATCACAGCTTTCTTATTAGTATAGCTAATGTTTTTCTGTATTTCCCTGTTTTGGTCACAGAGCAAGGAGAACAGATGGATGGATGAATTTGAACATAAGGGTACTACATAATAACATATTGAATATGAAGGAAAAAAATTAAATTCCTAAGATGTGTATGTCTCCTTTATATATATCAGTAGCCTTTATATTTGATTTGCAGAATATCAACATCTTTGAGAACAACTGGAATCAATATTCTGCCAGCATTTGCTTGAATCATGAGTACTTTCATTCTACTTGCTTGTTGGAACAGTGGCAGATAGCCTGGTTGGCAAGCGACATTGGCCGTGGTTTGTGGCAGGCTGAACTTTATTGTCGTTTAAGCTGAGGGCAAAGAGCAGCTGTTTTAGAGGAAACTTAAAAGTTTTAATTATGTAAATACATAATTTATTGTGTTTACTTTGAATATCAGTGTTCTTTTCTACTAGTTTTTGTTTCTAAATTTAGATACCTTTTTCTGGTTGAGGATATTTTAATTACTGATAAAAATTTCTCAGATTATTAGGGAAAAAGTAAGCAACTAAGACATTTTAGGAAACTGAAAAAACTCTTTGGTAAGCTGAAGATACAGGAATTCTGGAAAAGCAAAGAAGCTGTAAATTGAAGGGGAGGAGAAACCAGTGATTTTTAAAAAAATTATATATATAACTCTAAAAAGGTTAAATGTGAAGGCTTTCATTAGTTTAGCAAAATGTATCTTGTTCAGAAACCAGTCTGTTATACTTTAAAGGGAACTGTCAAGTAAAAACAATTGAGGTAGTAAAATAAATATTTAATTCGACAGAAATTATTTGCCTTGAGATTTTATCGATAGTTGAAAAACGTTATCTTAATTTCCTTGTTCTCTTAATTTTCCCTTTTATAATCCATTGCCCTAATTTTATAAGACTCGCAAGTTATATTAAGGTCTTAACATATAGAAAAATGCTATGTGTTTACTCAGAAATACCTTCTGATACCTAAGGTAGGAACAAACTTAAAATATCATTGGCTTGAAATAAGATTTCTGGGATAATGGAGTCTAAACATTTTCTCAGCCTTTTATATGCTAATTTTTTTAGTGGTTACTGGAACACTCCTTTAAACCATTTCGAATTTGGATTAAAACACTGAGCAAGGTGAACAAATGACAACATAATTAGAGTGCTCCTGCCTTTTCCAAGGTCAGCTTCTTACAGAACTTTGTCCTGTGAACCTACAGTGCCCTAAGGTGCTTTTACCTTAGTGTCCTGCTTTTTCTGGCTCATCTTTGAGCTTTCCTTTCATAAGCACTGGTGAGCATAACATCTGACATATTGTCAGGCACACATTCCTTTTACAAGTAGGTGAGTGAGCATGTTTGGAAGGGCAGGGCGAGTTGGCACACCAGCCTAAAGCTAATGAAGCCTTAGGGAGGAGTGTGAGGTGGAATGCCAGCATGCTCTTTGATATAGCAGCTCAGTCTTTCCTCACACAGAGTATATACATGAATGAGTTTGCTTTTTAAGTACTTACTTACGAGCCAATAAAATGCACCTCTGGGAGTGTTTAACATCTGCAAGAATTCCCAGCAGTGTCCACAGTTTGTATTAATGCACATATCAGAACTTTTTGTTTACTATGAGGAGGTCATGGTGGGCTTTCCTTCTGAATTGATGTACCACATTGCTGTCTTTCATCTTCCTGAGGAACAATTTTGCATAATGTGGCAGCTTCATGGGTTAACACAGTGCTGAAATGATGGTCTTTTTAGGTGTTATTTGTCTAATGTACTGAATGTTTGAAAATACTGTTCATTAGCTCTGTAATAATAAGTCTAAATTTAAATACAGATGAGGTTTGCCAAGATCTGTTCCTTATCTCTCCATATTTACTCTCACTCTTCTCATTTTGTAACCTAACCTCTAGTCATATTAAACTCCTTAGAAGCGAATACCTCATTAAACACAGAAGGGGAGTACGGAAAAGGTGGAGCAGGGAGGGAGAGAGGGGAGGGAGGAAAATGCACAAGTATCCTCGTAGTCACTTTTTAGGTCTCCTTCAGAGGGTACTTCCTCTGCTTTCTCTGCCACCAGATTTAGACTAGTTACTCCTGGTCTGAATTCCCATATGTGCTGTACTTCTCCGTTGGTGACATTTAATACATATCTTTGTTAAAGTTGTGCTGACTGTGCCCTTCAGTAGATTGTAAACTGCCCAAGGGAATAGAAGCCATCAGTCTTATTCATAAATGTATCCCTGGCGTCTAGCTTAGAGTGTGTCATGTAATAAATAGGTTATTAATCTGTGTTATTTTTTAAATGATGATGCTTGTTATTCTCCATTTTGTTTTCAAAGATTCCCCAAAGTGAGGACAAAAGGAACCATGCTGAGAAGCTAATCACCCTTCCATTGCAGGAAGATTCCAAAAAGACAAATGACCTTTCCAGTTCCACTTCAGATAGCAAAATAGGAGAAAGCGATCGACAGCCAAAAGAAAGCTTTTTTCATTTTCTTGGTAACTTATTTAATATCTCAGGAAAATCATCTCTTGGTGAAGCCAAGCAATCTTCTTTAAAAGATGACCATGACAAAACTGAGAAAGAGTTACGAAATCCCAGTGACCATCATGAGGAAAACATCAAAAAGGAGGGGGAGATTTTCAGTGGCCCCCTGGGACCCCAGACATTTCCAGCAGAAGAACAAGAGTCTAACTCGGCTGAATCCTCAGATGCCTTTTCTTTGGATACAACACAAGACAGTGAACAGGAAACCAGTGATTTGATAAAGTAAGTTTAAAATTTACTTGAGCCAGAAATTTTGGACCTAGCTTTTGATCCTTAGTTCTACTCTTATTAATTTTAAGGGACTGGAAAAAGTATTCTGTAACGTACTTGCTACTAGGTAAAAAAATTATGATTCTGTGTAATCTAGGGCCTTTTTGAGCCTCTTTAGGGGGTGATACTAATACCTTTTAGGCACTAACTCTGTCATAGTACGAGATTTATTTCTAATTTAAGACTTCCCTGAATGGGTGTATTTTCTATTGTCTGAATCTTTTTTTCCTGTATTAGGAAAGGCAATGTGTTCAGTGTCTTCATTCTGGGAACAAAAGTCCTAAGATTTGTATTCATTTTCTATCAATATCTTTTCTTTGCGGAATATAATTATAGAGGTTAAGAAAAGAAATTAAATTGACTCTATTTATAAAACTAGCCTTTTGGACCTTTTCTATAGGCTGTAAGAAACTGAAATCTTTCACAAATTTAAGGAGCATTTCACCACTCCTTTTTTCTTTGTTTGACTAACCAACAGGCACTAACTTGTTTTTCTTTTACTCAAATGAACTAGAGGAAATATTTTCTTCCCCCCCACCCCTTTTCAATTACTGTTGACATACAATATTAGTTTCAGATGTACAGCATAGTGGTTAGACATTTCTATTACTTACAAAGTGATCCCCCGATAGGTCTAGTACCCACCTGGCACCATTCATAGTTATTACAACATTGTTGACTATATTCCCTGTGGGACCCAAGATCACTTTGTTATACTGGGAAATTCCACAGGAAGAAATCCATCCACCACAGCTACTGCAATCTTTGGATCTGTTATTTTTTAGCTCCAAGAAAGGTGATTCTTACGAAGAAAGGAAAAGATCACGGGGACTCCCACTTTGACTGAGATAACAGGTTTCCTCCAGCTCAGCTCTAGAAATCTACAGATTATCAAGTTTTAAATTACAGTTTTAGTAATTTCCTGTTGAAGATTGTCAATTTATTTAGGAATTGTCATAAAAAAGTTGAATACCATTTGGTTAATTGTTTATTTTGATATGATTAAAGGCTGCTTATAATTGACTTTAGATATTTAAATAATATATCTGGAGAAAATAATTTTGAGAATTTGAATTTTTAGTATTAAAGGTGTTCCTTTCATTTTGTGATTTGAATTTATTGCAAGCAAGGATATATTTAACATTGAGATCATGGCAGTATTTCAAATATAAAACGTTATTTAAAATTAAGAGCCTATAGTTTTGAAATTACTAGATTTCAGTTTCACATAAAAATTTCAATTATTTCAAGAAAGTGAATTAACTGAAGGTTTTGTGTTATCTTTCTCACATAAAAATGCCCTTTTTTTCTTGATAAATATTTTTTTATAATCAGGGTGTGTTAACAAGAGTTAATAGTTTAATTTAGACAAGTTAATAAAATAACCATGTGCTATATAATGCTGTCTATTGCTATAGTAACAAACATTTTGATCACTACTGATCACGATTAACAGAGTTTTCAAAATTAAGACGTTATTAGCTATATTTTGAAGTATATTTAAAAGGCATTGTCAATGATTTCATCTTCACTTAATTAAAAATAATAAACAGCTTTATAATTGTTTTTATAGTTGAAAATGCAAATTTCCTTTTTAATATCTATAAAGCCTTTGAGTACACCAGTTGTGTAATGTTTTTTAGGTTTTTCCATACGTTAATGCATGCTTCTTTGTAATTTATAAATCCTTTGAAGTTTTATAATCCTTATATTTTCAACAGATTTTATCCATCATGAGAATCTCTACTGTCAGAGCTTTATTGTGATTTGAAAAAAAAAAAGAACATGCTGATTTTGTAGCTTTTCTTTACATAGAAAAGATAAAAGCCTCCCCTATTATGAGATATACTCCACCACAGTTTGAGATTACTGTTAAGTGTAACTAATTATATTTCCTGATATTCTCATGCTGTTTATTTTTACAGACAAACGGATGACAAACCAGAGAGGCCTTCAGTAACATATGCAAGGTATCGAGGCCCCAGACAAATTAGGAAATATTTGAAGCAACAGACCATGTTAGAAACTGCGACTCCCTTGGACAGAGAAAATGAAAGTTCTGACTCTAGTACAAGCACACATATTGGCCCTGGGAGTGAGAGTGAGGCTGGGATTCTGCCATCTTCATCATCATCTAGCACAGATGTGTCTCTGAAAGGACATATGCTTGGAGGCCCATTAGAAGACTATGATAGTAGCAAAATAAATCTCAACACAGAAAGCCATCTGACAAATGACCCCAAAGTGCCGAATATTGCTTATTCTAAGGATGTTTTAAATAAAAATGTTCCTGGGGGACCTGGGAGAAGTAGGTCATCTCCGTCTTCTGTGACTAACCCCAACTCCACTGTTGGAGAATGTGACTCGCAGCACCATTTAAGTCGTGTACCAGTTCCTCAGACTGACCAAAATTTGGAATGCCTCACATTGTTTACAGGAAGTAACTGTAGCATTGTTCCTTGTAGGCCAGACTTTCAGAGGATAACTACAACAGAAACTACAGTAAAAGAAAACAGCTCTGCGGTGAGAGATGGGACACTAGTGCAAACAGAAGAGCAGGTTGAGCCTGAGAGCCCTGCTATTTCTGACTTTTCTTATAGTAACTCTCATGGCAGTGACACTACCAAACAGGAAAGTACAGATTTGTCAAGTCCAAATAAATCAGTTAGGCATGAAGATCTGCAGTTGCCAAAGAGTAAGTGTTCTGACAAGCATATCGTAGATAACTCATCAAAGCAGGCTGCCAATCACACCAGCACCATTGCTCTACAGAAACATGCTGTGACAGACACAGAACTTGTAAATGAAGGAAATAGGTTGTCTGCCCAAGATTTACAGAAAAAATTGGCTGTTATGGAAATCAGACAAGAAACAGAAAGTGCCTCAGTTGGTGAACCCACAATTTCAGGTCATGTAAAAGCTTCAGAAGATAGAAGTGATTCATTACCCAAAGATACTGACCAGTTGTTTATAACAGAAGCCAAAAAGCTTGATTTTGGTTCACATGGCAAAATGCCTCACATTCTCAGAATTAATCAAAAGGGCTCTGCCGCTGTAAAATGTATCAGTGATTCAACAGTTGTAGCATGCTTAGAAAACAAAATAACCCCTGAACTGACTTTTGAACTTCATAGAAGTCACATTTCAGAATCTCTTCTTGACTCGGAGAGTCTGCACCAAGCTGAAGTACCACCTGATGCCAGAACATCTCTTAATGTTGACTACACAAAATCAAATTTCAATGCTTCATCTCCTACCTTTGTTTCTGGAGTTGGCATGCTGAGCAGGTTGGATATTCCTGTTTTAAAGAATGAGGGTTCTTCCATGCTCATTGAAACTGGGGATGTCAACATCGTTGGAATTTCTAGTCGGCCCATTAAGTGTCAAGAAGAAAATGTGGTGAATCATGTTGAGGCTGTAGACAGGAAGAGTCTTCCAGCTTGCCTTCACCTTGATCATGCATCTGCAACTCTTGAATCTGAGGAAGTTCTTCTTCATAGTGAAAAATGCCAGATTCCACTAGATCTTGAAGCCAGTGATACTCACTTAACTGGAGCAGACTCAAAATTTGAGTCTGAAAGCCTTTCTGAGGACCACAGTTCCGTATCATCTCAAAACCCTAATAAAGCAGAGTTAATGCTTTCAAATGCTAAAGCAAGGAAGAACGCTATAGAGAAATCTGAGTCTCTTTCCTTGGAAACCAAAATTGATAATGTTGCTGAAGTTTTATCAAAAGCTGAAGTTGGTGATCAGAACACTGTTCCTGTTGAGTCAAATTCTGGAAGAGGAAAAACTGTAGCCCTCTGCAAGTTGTCTGTTTCCCAAACAGAGCCTAGAGAGATTTCTCAGGATAAAATTTCTTCTCCATTCAAAATTACAGATGTGCCAGCAAAGCCTATTTTATCAGAATTAACTTCTGTAGAGGTTGAACAAGACAGCAGTTTTAAATTGATGGATCATGATGAGAGTAAAGAGAAATATTTAGATGCTGTACTTCAAGAGGATTACCAAGCTGAGGTTTCTCCTTCTGTCTCCAAATATCAAGGTATACAGGAAACAGAAGTGGAAGCCTTAGATTGTCCTTCTGCTTTTCCCAAAAGTAATACATCTGGGATTTTCTCTCCTATTAATGATGAAAAGGTTACCAGGCAAATGGCACAGAATTGTGAAGAAAACAGTTGTGTGATTTATCAACCTTCAGATATTTGTGGGACTAAAAAGATTTCTGATTTCTCAGAAATGACAGAATTCAGCTTAATTATTGCTTGCCCCAAATTACAAGAAACTGATAGCACAAAAGTAAATTTGCCTTTTTCAGATTTTGATAACAATTTGGAAAAAAATGCTTTTGCATCTGAGAATTCAAGCTTTCTTAATGTTCCTTCTGTGCTGAGATCAGAAAAGAAAGCCTCATCTCACAGAAAAAAAGAGCACAGTCCTTTCCTAAGTGATGGTGTTGATAGCGTGTCTTCCTCTATTAGCGTTGAAGAAGTCAGCATGGTTACAAGTTCACATAATCCCCCAAATAATTTTAGTTCTGTAAAAATTACCAGAGATGTCACACATGAAGGGGCCTCCTTAACTAACCCTAATAGCTCTTATTTGGAATTTGAAATATCTGTCCCAACAGGAGAGGAAGTGACCCCATTTCAGGAACATTTTGAGATTTCTACTGGGAAGGCATCTCTTGACTTCCCAACTGCTGCCCAGTTTGACAATCCCATGGAAGCAGAGACTGGAGCAGTTGCTGGGGCTCCAGCGTCAGTTAACAGCTCAAGCCAGCAGTGTTCTGAAGCATCTACTGAGCATATAGAAGCAAGGAAGAGAGCACATGACCAACTTTTGGACCTCAAAAGTGGTTTACTTAAAAAAGCTGATGCATTGATTGGTGAGATTTTTAATTCTGTCAGAGAAGAACTAAAATCCAGACACATAGTTGATACCTGCCAAGAGCGTATAGCCGTAGATGGCATAATGAATCCTGGTACCCTGAAAGAAGACATCCCTGAAAAAAAACCATCAGAAGTGACACTGACAGGGATCCAACTGACAGAGCATTTGGAAGAGCAGGTCATGGAAAGTATGTTCGGAGCCCAAGGGGAGGACGAGGCCTGTGCTTCACCTACAGCTGGTGAGAGAGTTGTCCTTTTTGATTCTGATAGAATGGATATATCTTGTTTGTTAGAAGATCAAGCTAGGGAATTAGTCAATGAGACTATTAATTCAGCCCGAGAAAGTGTAACAAATGACGCTTTTGAAGATACTGAGGGTACCTGGGATTCTGACCTTCAGGCTAATACTTCAAAAATTCTGAACAGTGATACTGTTAAGCCTCGTGACATAGGAAGGGAGTTCTTGGAGTCAGAACAGGCAGTAAATCAAAGCACATGTGAAAATAGTGAAAATAAAGAATTAAGTGGATTCTTCTCTGTAAGTAACTTAATTAGTGACACAGAGTCAATTAAAGGAAGAGAAATTGTTCCCTACCAAACCCCCCCATTTGCTGGAAATACAGCTGGACAGTCTGATGATATAAACTTGCAAGAATCAGATACTATTTTATTAGCTGAAGACACGTCCCATAAAGGGTTAGATGATAGGGTAAAAACATATTTATTTCTCAAAGAGGACTCTAAACAGAAAGTGGAAATAGAATGCATGGATAATCACAAAACTGGGACAGAGGATACCAGAACTCTTGTATTAAATTTCAGTTGGCCTCCATCTACAAACGATGACATCCATGTACCTGGGACATCCAAAAGCAGTTTGTCCGATAGTCTTGTGTGTGTATCTGAAAAAAGCTTGCCAGGACACAGTAATAGAAGCACACCCCTGGCAATGTCAGAAGTAGGGAAAATACACAAAAAGGATACTGAAGTAAATATTGGAAAAATTGAACTTATACCTTCCATGTTAAAAATGGGAAAAACAAACAAAAAGCATGCTCAGTTGAATATTATGAAAAATGAGGCAGTCCTTCCTGTGTCAGAAATGGGAGGAATACATAAAAAGGATGATAAATCGACTATCACAAAAACTGAGCTAACAGCTGACAATTTTAAAATGCGAGAAGTATACCAAATGGATGCTGAGAGATATATGGAAAAAACTGAGGGATTGCCTGCCATTTTAGGAATGGAAAAGGCTTATAAGATGGGGGATACCGAAAGGGATTTTGGCAAAACCGACACGATACCTGTTATGTCAGAAGTGAAAAATATCTACCGAAAAGATGCTGAGGGAGTTACTGGAAAGACTGAAATGATACCCACTACATTAGAAATGGAAAATATTTACCAAAAGCATGCTGAAGGTGATGTTGGCAAGGCTGGAATGACATCAATTGTGTCAGAAATGGAAAATATCTACCAAAAAGATGTTGAAGGGATTACTGAAAAGGCTGAAGTGCTACCTGGTGTGGTAGAAATAGAAGGAGTTTCCCAAAAGGATGCTGAAGGAGATATGGACAAAACTGAGGTGATGCCCATTATTTTAGAAGTGGTAAATACCTACCATAAAGATGCTGAGGGGATTACTGAAAAGACTGAGAGACCTATGTTGGAAATGGAAAACACTTACCAAACAGATGATGAGGGGGTTATTAGGAAAACTGAAATGATACCTTTTGCATTAGAAGTGAAAGAAACACACAAGAAGGCAGCCCCTGCCTCCTCAGAAACGGAAAAGGCATGCAGGAGGGACACGAAAGAGACGATTGGAACGATTGTGTCCATGCCCTCTATGATAGAAATGGAAAGAACATTCCCAGAAGATTCTGATGGAACTGTCAGGAAACACCAAGTGTCACCTGTGGTGGTAAATGTGGGGAAAACATATGGAACAGGACTGGAATTGCCCATAACACAGGCAGAGGCCATGCCTCCCATATTTGAAACTGAAAAAGCACCCCAAGGATATGCCGCTGAAGGGAGTATTGGAGAAATGGAGGAAGAACCCACTGAAATACAAGAAGGTTTGATAGCACATGACAATAGACTAGCTTCATATTTCAGGGGATATGAATCACCTACATTAAGTAAGGATTATGAAGGCTACCCAGCCTTAGCAATGCTAGATTTTCAACCTGCAGATACCATAGGAAAGCTGGACAAAAGACCATCTGTTACTGCAGTAGGTAACAAAACAAGAGTTCTAGGCGATTATAGCAATGAAAAAGAATCTAAATTGGCCTTCCTTTCTCAGGATGAACAAGAAAATTCTTCTTTTACTATATTATATGAAGAACCCCTTCAAGATGAGGACAGGTATGCTACTGCAGAAGTAAGAAGAACACACTCTCTCTTGTTTACTGATACGTCCACCAACAGCATGCCTGTTGTCGCCTGTGAAAGATCCGAGAGTAGAACTGACCTGGTCCATCATTTTGAAAAGGAAACCAAATTAGGTGAGACGGTTGATAGTGATAGTCCAGAAATGTTCTTATCGGTGGAGGCCAAAAGGTACAAAATTTATCCTTTAGCTTTGTCTCCCATCTATGAGGATGACAGCTCTCAGGAAGATGTTCTGTCCGGCGAAGTCTCACCTGGTCATCATGGCTCCACAAAATCTAGAGAGAGTATACACCAGCCCTCTTCTGTTTTATCACTTCTCCAGTCCGTATCAGAGCGTCTAAAGATGAATTTTGGTGAAGACGACAGGAAGGAGTTAGGGGAAGAGGAGGAGGAGGAGGAAGAAGATGGATCTTTGCATAAAGGAAGTCTGAGAGCTAGGAGGAGAGAAACTGTTACTTTCAAGCTGCCAGATCCATCCATCACATTTTACCCTGATGATGAGCAGGAAAGGACTGGAATTTCCAAGAATGTATATGTAAAGTCAAATGAACCTACTACCTCCAATCTGCAAATTGGTCTGTGGACAGAAAAGACCTCATTTCTACAAAAATCCGACCTTACTTCTAAACTACATTCTTCTTTAAAGAGTGCTTATCATCAATATTTGCAGACTTCCAAAACCCATTCCTCAGAAAAAGGAGCCAGATTTGGTGGCACTTTGCAGGAACCAGTGTCAAAATATTTCCGTGCTCAAGACCACTCAGGCAGATTAAGCTCCTTCACAGAGGTAAGATATTTTGATTATTAACTAGTGAAGTAGTGCTTTGGATCATAAAATGATCTAAAAGCTTATTAAGAAAATATTTCGAGGTCGTGTAAAGACTTAAAAAGTATCAGAGGTTACTTTATTCTTTGAAGTGTATTATAATTCGTGTATTTTGGCTGAACTGTTACATTGAGAAAAAATTAAGTAAAAATTTAAAGGCAGAAAGGAAATTATGTTCCAGTTCTTTGCTTTATTTAGTTTTTAAACTAAAGTGACAACATTCTGAATCTCTCAGGGTACTGTATGTGAGAAAATCGATACTTTCCGTTGAGCTGATGTGTCTCATGAAAATAATTTAAATATTTAAAAATATTTTAAGTGTTTGCTTGACAACAACCTTACTGTAGTTGCTCATGTTATTCATGCAGAGCAGGACAATAAACAGCCTAATTCAAAGAGAAAGAGCTGAAAACATTATAGTCGGAAAATGTTCTGAAATTCAGTTACATTTTTCTTTGACTTTGAAATGTATAACTGTCTAATGTATAATATCCACTGAATGTGGGCCTTTTCCTTTCTGGCATTCTCAAGATTATGGAACTTTAAGATTCCCAAGGCCTGCATCTTTGCCTGGAAAAGCCTGAGGAGCAAAAAGTGATACTTGAATACCAACCAATAGCTTGTAAGGCTAAGTCATTTAAAAGAAATGATGAGATTTGAAGAAATGTATTTCTAACGGTTCCTCATTGCCTACCAAATCGAGTGGAACCTCTTCACCCTGTATCACATGGCCCTCAAATGCTGTTTGTCCAACCTTGCCGCCTCATGCTCTGATTACACATCCTGTGTTTCCTACCACCATACTTTTTCTCGAGATGGTTCCCTTCTGGGAATTTCTTTCCTTATTACCGCCACCCCAACCTGCCACAGTTTTCACTTATTGAAATCCTGGTTTTCGAGGTCTTCTCCATATCACTTCTTCAGACAAGCCTCTTATGAATCTCTCTCTACCATTACCTCACCTCTGTGCCGGTGCCATTTCCCTTAATTTCCATAACCTGGCATTTTGTTTGTATTTTTCCTGTGGGTTTAACTTGTTATCTCCCACTTAGAAGAGTCATGGGTATGTGATCATCCATTTCTGCCTTCCAAGCTGTAACATTCTTGAGAGCAGAGACAAACATTATTTCACTTTATATTGAGCTTTGTATTCATTGTGGTACTTGGAGGTACATCTTGCACGTATGTGATATATTGGCTCTGTGTCTGCAAAAGAAGTGAACTGTACGTCTTTCAGTTGATGTTTCTTACAGCTTGGTGCTTCTTCTATTATTTCAGAATATCGATAGACAAACTCTGAAGCATAACCCAAGACCTGGGAAGGTAAGCATAAATTTCTTACGTAGACTAAGCTACAGTACGAAAAGTATGGTTACTTTTACGTTTAGGGAGTGTAAATACTTTTAACTGACTTAGCAAAGGATAATTTTACTCAAAGATATAACATCTAAAGTAATGTTTACTTTTAAATATATAGGAGATTTTATTTTCTATATTCTAGGACTTTCTAGACTTTTAAATGCATTCTTAAAATTAGTTATTGTGCCTACTTTCTGTATGTTGCAGATGGTTATCTATGATCTCCATAGAAGTAAATATAAGCAAGAAGTCTATTGTAATGTTCGTGATGCTACATCATGGTCCTTTCCGAATGGGATCCTGGCGAAAGTTGTGAGAGGCTGGTAAGAGAGCTCTTAAAATTTTATAGCACTTTTTCTCCCAAATTAAATATGTTTTCTTGCCGTTTATGCTTTTCTATTTTTTATTAAAGTCACATTCCCTTTCCTCTAGTTTTTGACAGAATATCTTGCAACATTATTAGTGCTTTATGACTTGTCCCTTTTATTTACTGTGGCAGAAAATATAGGCTTTTTTTTTAGTGCTTAAAGACAGCAGTAAGTAGCAAGACCTAATATATACAACCAATACCATTGTGTAATTGCATTATTAGCAGGACAAATTTGGCAAGTTGAGCTGAAGGCTTCAGTTGAATGAAGCATAGCTTTGGAAATAAGTTCAAAATTTGTGAGATGCCAAGGAATGTGATGGCCACATACTTAAAGTTATTCGTGTAGCTAATATGCTCAAGAAGTGAAGGATTCTTTGTATGATGCAAAAATGAGTGAAAACCTCATTTGTTCTTATGGACCGTGTCCATGGACATGCTGGACGCAGAATTTCTTTGCCTAATATTTTGGTTACACACTGGTCAGTATTTATATCGTAACCAGTATGGTGTAGTGCTGTCTTCATGTAATAAAATGAGACACACGTGCTCTATTATCCAGTGACAGGAAAATTAGGGTAGAAGTTGAATTTGTAATTGTTAAGCTATTGTTTTTAATATAAATGTATAGCTTTGTGTATACAATATCTGTAAAGTGCATCTATACATAAATATAGGCATAGCCATAGATGGAAAGTTGTGTGCACTTTTATTCTCTCTTATACTATTTCTCTATACTGAAATTAGGATACATCATCATTTCAAAAATAGGATTATATGCTAATAGTGGAAAATAGCCCAGATTTTAAAATGTAAATAGATAAGATGACTGTGACTTACTATCATTTGTTTTATGCCTCATTTCTTAGAAAATTAATTACAACTGGTCATGCTTTTATATTTGTTCAGCTGGATTTTATATGAGAAACCACATTTCCAAGGTCAGAAATGTGTGTTGGAAGAAGGGGAAAAAGTGTTAAGTCGTGACTGGGTCCTTCAGAACAGAAAGCATCCACAAAGAAACTTTGTATTGGGTTCTATCAGACGAGTCTTAAAGGTAACAGAACTGTTGCTTTTCTTCTATTTTTTGTTTTGTTTTGTCATGTTGTAAAGCTATACTTTGGTCTAGCAATGTTTATAAATGGTTGTTAATATTCGTGCTAATTTTATTAATCTTCATTTCACGTTAATGATAAACTCACTTTATACATATAAAGCATTAAATGAATGTTAATTTAAAATATTACCTGTAATAATCTGGCCCATAAATTGTTACATATATATGCATATATGTATGTGTGTGGTGTGTGTGTGTGTGTAGTTTTTTTTTAAATAGGAGTATGCCATCCAGGCATCTTTAGGAAAATAGTAAATATTTCCAAATATATATTTTTCTAGTGTAGATTTGTACTCCTTAGTGAAGGCTGTGTGTGAAAAAGAGAGAGAGAGAAAGGGAGGGATGGAGAGATAGGTATAAGTGTTAGGAGAAATTAGAGAAGGAAAAATGGGAAGAGGAATGGAAGGTGTGTTGCTTTTCTTAATTTTCTGTTTAGAAAATATTTAATAACAAATGAGGATAGTCTTTCAGTCTTAAAAAATATTTTGTGGGAAATACTGTGATGGTTTAGAGGGGTAAATTAGTGATAAGGACAGATGTCAGATAAGGAGAGAATTCTCTCATGTATTAAAAGAGTTCCTTCAGCAGTAACATAGCACATCAGTTTTGCAATTACTTTGACAGTCATGGATATATTTTTTTCAATTATGAGGTTTCATTTATTTGCTTAAAACATAAAAATTGGGGTGGATCTTATGAGTTGGATTGATATTTTTAAACTTTGATAGTTGTCGATAGCATATAGAAAAATTAAAGATAGCATACAGAAAAACTCATAAAGGGATGTCTACATGTATTTTATGTGAATTAATACTTACTGCAAAACTGTAACAAATCTATCTAATACATATTTGTGTCTACTTTGGACCCAATTCTGTGATAGGCACTGGGAATAGAAATACCAGCTGGAGTGGGCTTCTTTCTTCAGATCGCTTAAAGTCTAGGAGACAGACAGCTGTGTCACATGACCACATGATGTGAGAAGTGCTCTGCATGGCCCTAAGGGTGCGCAGAAAAGAGGTGCCTCACCTGGAGGAGGTGGCACCTGATTGGAATCTTGAAAGAGGAAACAGGAGGTGAATATTGGTGGCACTGCAAGGAGATTGCTGGCCACATTGTAGAAGGCCATGTTCCTTTACAGTACTCCCTTAATTAGCTAACACTAGAAATTCCTTGAAATGAATAATTAGTTTGTAAGTGGAATCATCTAAGATTTAAATAACTTGTGGTTTTGCGCCTTCCTTGTGAATGTCCGGCACCACGCCAGGCCTAGGGAGGAAGTACAATGAATAAGATACTGTAAAGAGCAGCCACCTCACCGCCCACCCTTGAGATCAAAACACAATAAAATCAGGCAAAAAAACTCATTCTGTCAAGCATGGGTATATAAATGGATGTTTGCACATCCGCCATTTGCTTAGAATATATTACAAGAAATAATAAACCATGTTTGCATTTTTTCCTCTTTCATTGTTTGTTTTGGAGTTGTTTTTTAAATTGCAGTGTTAGTACTCACATATCTTAAACAGCGAGCAACTTTTAGTGAGGAAGGAAAATAAAACTATTGAGCATTGAATGGAAAAGGCATTAGCATTGTTCTGATATTTTACAAAGTAAGAATCAAATATCACACTACTTCCTTTTTGCAACCTTGTCAAAATCTGGCTGTTGATAGCTTCACTTTCATGGTGGCCATTCCAAATTCACCTAAGCCTACAATTTATCTTGTTTCATCATCTTTTAGTTGCTCTGGTCAAAATGTTCTTTTCAAGATAATACTTGTATTATGTCTTCATTTTGCTGTGACTAGATACAGAAGATACCATCAGTTATCAGCAATTGTGGATTGTGCTCTAGGGACATCTTTGCCTCCGTGGAAATAATTGGGGGATGCCTTCTTTTCTCAGATAAAACAAACAAATATTGCAAATTACTGTGTTTACTGTGCATTTAATATTTTTTTAAAAGAATGACATTTTTCTTATGGTCAGAGTTTACTTAGGTTTGTGACCTCATTAATGAGCTGAAAAGAGAGAGATCCATTGTTAGATCAGTAACTGAAGTTATTTTATGTAAGGTGGAGACAAATAGATTTTCTTATTGTTTTTGTTAACTATAATTCATTCCTACCCTGTTTGTCTCCTGTATCTTTGCCTCTCTTTCTGCTAATTGCTTTAATAGTCTAAGCTTGCAAATTTTGCCATGATATGTTTGTAAAATATATCATGGCTAGAAAAGTCTTGGAGGAAGCCATATAAACTTTTCTCTACTAAGAGTAAACTATTGATTGTTGCTAGGCTACTATAGAGCTCCTTTCAGTTGCTAGTGTTTACTGCCTTGGACATACAAGTATTGTGAAACACATTATTTCTGTGAGTAGCCACCATGAAAAAGCTAGAACTTATCAGTGAAATCCTTTTCAGTCAACTAGAGGAAGAAAAATGGTCCTCTAAGAAAGGTATTTGAGAACATAAGCATTCTTATTTTTGTTTATTTTCCATTTTTTAGACATTGTTATGCTTTTTCCATTACGCTATTTTCTTCCGTGTTGTAGTAGACTCTAATGCCTCTTAGCTTTTTCCCTTTTAAAGTACACCACCCAAACATTGTTTGTATAACACAATGCAGAGGAAACTTCTTTGTGTGAGACACTTAGTTATGTATTCTGTTACAGTACCTCAGATCCCTGGGGGGACATGAATATGGCAGCATTTTAAATAGTGTTACTAGAACTTTGTTATTAATAACAAACAAAAGAGCCTTGAAGATTGACAGGTGACTGTAATGGACATTTCTGGTTATTTTTGAAATGAAACTTGAAATACATTTTCATACTTGAAAGAGTATTTTAGGTTATGCCTCTTACTGCATTTTAGACCTAACTTTCTGAAAATAAGATGCATCAATTTGCTTGATTTTACATATTAATAAGAATGATTATTGATGAGTAGTAAGAACTCAGTTTGGAGAAAGGTTTAAAAAATCAGAAAATTTCAGTTTTAAAATCGCAAAACTAATTATAAAAAAAATACAGTTGTTTAGTCCAGTAAGTGTCACCTCTAATTGTTATTGCATTTACCTGTTTCATTAAAGCGTAATTATTTGAATTTCGCAACGTCCCAGATAGGAATTATGCTACTAAAACTTACGTTGTATTATTAACATGCATGACTGCTGAGATAGATTATGTGTTCAGACAAGAAGCCCACCTGTAATTTCAGAGAAGGGAAAAATAATTGTGGTTTTGATTCTCTAAGAAAAGATTATGTCATTATTGAGTTAGAACTTGACTACTAAGATTTTCATAATAAGAACACAGAAAATTATCTCTTTAATTGGAATAGGGGAAAACATTTACCAGGCTTACAGAGGCCAGAGCAAGAGTGGAGATAGCATGGAGACCAGTATGACTGAAGTGTTGTGGAGAGTTCGTGTAGATCACTTAGGTTGGTGCCATTTTGTAGGAAGGGAAACAAATATAAATTTGATATACTTGGATCTTGAGCTAAGGAGTGTCATGAAGAAAGTGGTGTCCTAACAAGCCCAGCTGTATAGAGTGTAGCTAGTACTTGACTGGTGGTCTAGTCCCATAATCAAAGTCTTGGCCTTGATAATGGGAATACATAAGAGATGTACACAGGTAAAATTTTAAAGGACATGGTGACTGCTGATGTGTAACAGAGTGTAGGGTCAAATTTCATAATGCCTTTTTTCTTCAAACCAACTCGTACTAAAGAAAATAAATAGAATACCACAAGTAGGAAAACAGATTTCCTTTTCCCTCACCTTTAATTCCTACTTCTTTTGTCAATGTAAATTAGATTACACACTGAGGGTGTAGTGCCTCTCTGTTATTTATTTTTTATGTCCCCCATGAGATCAGCTCTTATGTAACTCCTTTCCTCCCTATGGCTTTGTTGTGCTTCTAAGAAGGAAGGATTGCAGACTTTTGGCATTCAGATTGTTTGGTAACTCTGAACATTGCTTAATGGAATGAGACTTTTAAAAACAAAGCAGGAAAAAAAATGGTATAATACTTTTTCAATCAATAATATTTGTACTTTTCATGTTACCAATGTAACTCCTTAGAAAAATTTGTTTTTAAAAACTGGTATGGAGAACAATATTTCCTTTATGTTGTTCTTGTGAAGAAATTAAACTGAACAATGAGAGTAATTGAAACTGTTTTTCCAGGGTGTTGAGAATACTGGACTGCATGTGTCTCTAGATGATTTCAAAGCCATTTTTTTTTTCAGGATTGCAGTATTCCAGAGATAGAACTTTGCCCACAGTCTGATCCAACATGTTGTCCTATCTACATACAGCGAGCAATCCCCAGTTTGGAAGAGCTGAATATCCCCAAATCTGTGTCCTTCACTGTGAAGTCAGGAGTGTAAGTATCAGTTTCTCTTCATTACAGTGATTGGTGGTCGCCAGAGTTAACTTTTTCTTTCATATTTCAGTAGGTAACATACATATTTCTGAAGTTTTAGTTAATTTCATTTATACTCCTGGATACTCAAGAAAGGCTATTGTAAGGATTAAACAGATTCTGTCTTTGGACCCAATTAAGTCTTTGATATATGATTCACAGGAGCAGATATAGATTCTTGATGAGTGCATCCATTGTCTTTTCATCTGCCGAATTTTAGGACAGATAAATGAAAATATGTCCCTGGCCTAAAATTCTGGATCCTGAATTATATTATTAGAGTGTCTCAGTGCTAATAGTTACTGAGAGCCTCTGCAGTGCCAGGCGCATGGCACCCTTTTGTTCATTACTTCTCTATTCCTGCAAGGCAGGTGGAGCTACTCTCACGTTATACATGAGGAAGTAAAGCGGTTTATCTCAGTCTAGGCCTTTGTGATTCCAGAGGTATCTTCAGAGCTGTGGGTCTCAGGTCAATCTTAATTCCGTCCCAGATTGGCTCGAATCACAAATTCTGGTTGAACCATCCCTGGTTCAACATGGATCCCTCTTCTCTCATTCACTCTTTTTTTCATCTGCCCTGATCATGGTGGTGTGGAATTTTGAGGTCACTGTAGAACATCTTTCTTCCTCAATCATGGATTAGAACTCTTGGATAGACATAGTAATTGACCTTATCCATGAGAAATATCTGTAATTATCAAGTTTGGATGGAAGCTAGGTGGGTCTTTTGGGAATCTTACTTCAAATACTGTTCCTGAGGCAGCCAACAGAACTGACGATTCTAAAAATGTAGATCAAAGATGTAAAATACCTGGTAATCCCTACCTCTGATCACCGCAGCTTTAAAAAGAATGGAATTCAGTGAAATGATATTGATACTTCAGTTATAGTCTGCTTAAATTGAAGAGCTTACACCTTTTAAATATTGGAAAATTTTAAGAAAGTAATGCCTAGTGCTTGGAAAACAGAATAGACTTATAAGTACCATTTGAATGTAAGCACTTAATAACATGTTAACTTGTTATGTGCTGTCTGGTGAAGTCACTTTGAGTGTGTTTTACTAGTGTGATTCTATAATGAGCTTTTGGTTTTGTTTGTAGCCCTTTTAACTTTTAGAGAAGCAGACTCAGGTATTCCGACTATACTTTAACCAACCATTCATTTCTTATTTAGTTGGCTTGCCTACCCAGATATTAATTTTAAGGGGCAAGCTACAGTTCTGGAGGAAGACCATGGACTCTTTGAACTTTCTGCAGCAGAAATGAAATCATTGCATCCACTTCAAATGGTAAGCAAATTTAAAAAAAAAAAAAAAAACTTTTCCCAACTTTAATTCCTTACATGAATCCAAAATTAAATAGCTGTGATAATTGCTCATGCATTTCAATCTTGAGAAACATATATGAACACGACTGAATTATCAAACTATTAATACATTGGTTTTTTTTTTTCCTCCGTTTCTTTACATTGTAGAGAATATGTCAGTGAAAACATTTAAATTTTTTCCTGGAAGAAAAATGTCTGAATTTACTTGGTACTAAGTTTATCACAGTACATGCAATTTTTTTGCTGTGAATTTTGAATATTTAATAAAGTTCTGAATTTGGTTTTTTTTTGATGCTTATTAAAAATTACTTATAGATTATACTCTTCCATTGTAGTAATGAATGATATGCTCAGCATTAATAATAAATGGGCAGTTCTGTCAGTGGTTGCTTTCTTAAAGATAAGTGGTTGCAGCGTTTATTTTCTTGCCAACATTTTTATTTGAGGGACAAACTGTTAATGAAATTTTAACCTATGTGATAAACCATTTTTGGTTGTTTTATGTCTTTTAAAAAATTAAAAGCAAGACAAATAAGAAATTTTAAGAAATATAATGTAAGATAGCATTAGAAACAAGGAAATTATAGAATTAGGGTTTTCATGAGGAGGGAAGTACCTTTTATATTCTACAACCTTGAGGTCACAATGACATTAAATGTGATAAAAAATATTGACAACTTGGAAGAGGAAGTGCTCTCTTAATTTAGAAAGCAGTTGTAGAGGAGACTTTTAGTATTAAGTCGTTTAGAAATCACCTCCACCAAATAAGATTTTTAAATCTACTAGCAATTCCACTGTTCTTTTTTAGACACTGTGTAGTGGGATTAAATCTTTAATTCCTTACACGTATGTAAGGACTAAAGCTCAGTTGCCTTCCCTGTAGTTATTGTAATCTGTAAAGTATCTTTTTTAATACCTCTTGCCCATTGATGTAGAACAGTCTGACTGTATTTTAACTACTGTAGGGTTCTATACTTAAAATTTTAAACTTACTATAACTTAAACTTGATTGATATGTAATCTTCACTAATCAGTTTTATATAAGCTACATTCATATGTAATTATTTTCAAATGTTTTAAATATTCTAATGTTAAAATTTCTTGTCATCTTAAGGGTGGATTGAAAGTGGAAATGCCTATGAACTTAAAGGTAAGTCTTTAATAGATTTTGTAGTAGGCTAAGAAGTTTAAGTATTAATCATTATGTATTTTGAACTATTAAAATAGAAAACAATTACCTGAACATATGCTGATAATACCTAGCTCATGGATATTGGGATGATGGGAAGCAGCTGTACAGAATGGTTGCTGAGGGCCCAGGCTGAGAATTGGGAGTGGTAAGAATGCAGAGATGGAGCGCTGTACTGACAACCCGGTCAAACCCAATGAGCACCTACTAATAAGGGAGAAAGGTGATAGGTTTGATTTTTGTTTGGGGGGTGGAGTTGAAGTGGCAGCTAGACATTCAAGTGAAGAGACCTAGCAGGCTTTTGGGAATGATGCTCAAGAAGGAGATCAAAGATGATCAAGAGGTGGTAATAGCTCTTGTCAGATGTCAGTTTTTTTGTGCATGAGTATTTGAAGGGAGGGGTAGAGGCAATGAAAACTGGAGTGGTTGTGGTGCCAAAATTAAGCACATTTTGGGAAAGAAAGAAGGAAATAGAATTATAAAATGTGTGTAAAGAGAGATTGGAAGAAAAACAGTGCAGCGACCAATGATGGAAACAGACCTCTTTTTCATTAGGTCGCAGCACCTCCAGGGAAAGCTGTGGAGACGGGTTTGTTCATTCTTTTCCTTTCCTCCAAAATAAAGCACAGCTTCTCCAGCCCTCCCATTTTTGGGCTTCCTAATTTATGGAACTGACTACCATTCTCTCAGTCACATAGATGGAGTGTTTTGGAACTTAATAGTTGAGTGTATCTATTACATCTTGGCTGTATGATAGAATCATACATATGAGTTTTTTTAAAAAAATACTGATGCCTGGGTTTCACTCACAGAGATACCATTTTGGTCTTGGGTGTGGTCAAAATTTTTCAGAACTCCTCGGGTGATTTTAACATGTAAAATCCAAGATTTTGAATCTGTGATCTAATAGATGCAGAATTAGCTGTGACACTCCTTGAGTGACTGCTGTCTCAGTCTCCCCATCTGCTGAATCAAAACTTCAGGTGTGACAGGTTGGATCTTCCTTGGACATTTGCAGTTTGACAGGCTGCAGAGGTTTATGAGTGGATGGCTGTCATAGACAGTCACAATTTTCAAGTTGTTAGACGTTAGTTTATGCCATACTCATCAAAGAATTACTTCTTACTTGAATATGTTCGGCATACGTAGCATGTATTAAACCCAAGTAAAACTTCATCACTTCTAATACAGCACTCAGTGAAAATTTAATAGGAAGAAAACAGCAGGAGTAGTGCTACATATTTTTTTCAGTCTGTATAGTTTTATCTGTTTTTTTTTTTTTTTTTAAATAAGAGAACTATAACTTGCTGGGTTCAGTGTGTTTTAGCATGAGATCTTACTTGCCACAGTCATGGGTTGCCAGTTGCGCACAAATTATGCCATTAGCCATAAATAGGACCAGATGATAGAGTATGGATAGACTAGCGCTGTTACCACTGTTTCCACTTCTACGTACTAAAAGCAGCTCATCCTTGCGAAGAACATCACAATGGTAGAAGAGAAATACTTGTACAGATCCAAATTTGAAGTGAATGAAATGCTGGAAATTTATTTCCTACTACACTTATTTCCCTGTCCCCAATTTAAACCAAATATGGAATAAAAATACTATAATTTTTTCAATCATTTCTTATTTTTAGGAAGTTGTACACTTAAATTCAAGAATTTGCATGTCTGTTTACTCTCACTGAACAGTAATGACCATAAAAGCAATGAGTATTATAAGAAACAGCATGTTTTCTCAAGTCAGTAGATAATTTATCGTTATGCCCTAGAACCTCTAGAGAGTTTTTAATATCTTATGGAGGAAATTAAATATAAGGCAGGTCTGTATTAAATCTAAACACGAGGATAAACTTAGATAATTCAAGAACCAGTTATAAAACAGTTTATCCTATGTCATGGCCCCAGAACAATGTAATTATACTTGAGTATTTGAGAGAAGTATACTCTTAATATCTTTTGCCTTTATGATGATACTCATTTATTGCTTGTGAATATCAGACACTGCTATGTTGTGCATTAATGACAAAAACAGTGGTCCCTGTGGCTGTTGTCTTTAGTGCCACTTCAGTAAATCAGTATGTAAGTGCGCTAAAATATGAGCGTGTTAAATAATTTTCTTTCATGTTTTTCAGGTTATTATTTATGAAAAACCTCAGTTCCATGGACAGACCAGAGAGTTTAGTGAACATATAGATTCTGTCCCTAACTTTTTAAAAGATGATGGGGACTTTCATGGAATTGGATCAATTCGTGTCATCGGTGGAGTGTGAGTGTCTTATTTTCAGTGGTTGATTTAGTAGTCTGTTTTTGAAGAACACAAAAAATATGCTAAGCAGAGCAAAAGCAACCTGCCTTGGTCTAAAGATACACATTCCGTTTATAATATGGGAAATAAATATTAGTTACTAATAACTTTTTGTGAACTCCTGGTATTAGAGATTTTGAGCTAGATTAAATGTAGAAAATAGTTTCTTAAACTTCACCATTTAGTATTTATAAGCAGAGTATAGAAACAAGAATTGCAAATAAAATTGTTTTTTTTCCACAAATTCTGAGCATGGATGAGAGCCCTGGTTTGTGCCCTCTGTTCTATTGGTTTTGGTTGACTTCCTGTGCTGACAGTAGCAGTGAGCCCTCCCTCATTAAAGAAGTAGCCTGGCTTGTCTCTTTCAAAGTCAGACATTTTTTATATTGGTTACCCTCTGGCCCTGAACTACTTTTGAGGAAGCCTCCTAGGAACTCCTAAATATAAACCCAAGTGTGCTGCTACTAACCCAGTCTCGCTCAGCAGTCACTGGGGCAGGAAACCCAGGAAATTCTGTGACTGCACTGGGCTTTGCCTTTTATATTTGTAGCCCGACAGGTAAAATCATGGAGAAAAAGGTTTCCTCAAAGCTTATTTGCCATTGTCAACCCAATACTGGAATCTATTCAGAAATATTCTATTAGTCCCTCTGTCGATATGTTGGTTTATTTGGAATATTGGTTTGTTTTAATTTAATCATTGGTACCTCTTGATATTTGCGGTAACATAGTATTACTTGTTCATGCTATTCTAGCAAAAGACACTACTACAATGTTTTATTCGTAGAAGTTAATAATTTGTCTGAGGTCATGAAGGCATCTACATTTAGAGACTTAGAATTTGCAATTTTTGGCAGAAAATCAAGAGATGGCCATACCAGCCAAAATGCTAAGAGACTATGCAGTATGCTAGGTCATGTCTATAATTGGTCTGACACATTGGTAATCACTTAATTCCTTATTCTTGAATTGTAAAATTTTATTAAGGACTTGAAGAACAAATACATTTTGGATAAACACATTTTTATTGTGTTGTATTTATTTGCAGTATTCTCTGATTTGTGAACATACATCCTTCTTGTTAATTCTTCGTTAAATATCTTTGCATGTTCTTCCCTTTGGGATCTGAATGTTTTTTCTCATTAACTAGACTGTGATATGCATTGCATTTTTCCAAGTTTTTAAAAATAATTATTTTATAAAAATCTCAAGAAAATATTTGTAATACAATATACATGCTTTCATTTTTATGTAACAATTGCAGGAGAGATGTAAAAAAAAAAATGTGATGTCTCCATTTAAAGATGAGCAGCTGACTTCATTATTTTTTTCTGAGTTTCTACCATTTTTCATTTTTGTTAGCTGTTTAACTTTATCTGTATGTAGTATAGACCCTTCTTTATCTCTCTCCCATCTGGAGGAATCCGGGGAAAGTGAACTTGATATTAACATCTATTTTTAAATATCCCCACTGGGTATATAAATTGAATCTTAATCAAGTCTATTAAGGAAAACTGGGCAGAATGTTTTTGAATGGTCATCATGTAATAATTTACTGATCAGTCTTTTAGTATTAAGGTCCTCTGTAGCTTTTCTTTTTTTCCC
>NW_006443129.1:1654381-1660406 GCF_000325575.1 Pteropus alecto
TCTGAGGTCATGAAGGCATCTACATTTAGAGATTTAGAATTTGCAATTTTTGGCAGAAAAGCAAGAGATGGCCATACCAGCCAAAATGCTAAGAGACTATGCAGTATGCTAGGTCATGTCTATAATTGGTCTGACACATTGGTAATCACTTAATTCCTTATTCTTGAATTGTAAAATTTTATTAAGGACTTGAAGAACAAATACATTTTGGATAAACACATTTTTATTGTGTTGTATTTATTTGCAGTATTCTCTGATTTGTGAACATACATCCTTCTTGTTAATTCTTCGTTAAATATCTTTGCATGTTCTTCCCTTTGGGATCTGAATGTTTTTTCTCATTAACTAGACTGTGATATGCATTGCATTTTTCCAAGTTTTTAAAAATAATTATTTTATAAAAATCTCAAGAAAATATTTGTAATACAATATACATGCTTTCATTTTTATGTAACAATTGCAGGAGAGATGTAAAAAAAAAAATGTGATGTCTCCATTTAAAGATGAGCAGCTGACTTCATTATTTTTTTCTGAGTTTCTACCATTTTTCATTTTTGTTAGCTGTTTAACTTTATCTGTATGTAGTATAGACCCTTCTTTATCTCTCTCCCATCTGGAGGAATCCGGGGAAAGTGAACTTGATATTAACATCTATTTTTAAATATCCCCACTGGGTATATAAATTGAATCTTAATCAAGTCTATTAAGGAAAACTGGGCAGAATGTTTTTGAATGGTCATCATGTAATAATTTACTGATCAGTCTTTTAGTATTAAGGTCCTCTGTAGCTTTTCTTTTTTTCCCTTTCAAATATATTAAAAGCATGTTTTGAGGAGCCACATTTACATGAAAGAAGACTTAGAATTTGAAAATTTTTTGGAAGTTTATTTTCACTTTCCCACCCCCAAAAAATGATATTCATTATAATTTAAGAATAAAATAATGCTAGTTTCTTTACATATTACAAATATACTTAGATGTATAAAGTAGGTATTTCAGCTCATGTGCCCCTCCCCACCACTTCCTCTGCCACATGCATAGCTACGACCCAGTGAGGAGGAGTTCATGATTACTGTCTGGCTACAGTAATTTTGTACCTTATGGAAACAATTCTTTGGAATATTTTTTATATCTTCACAACTATAGTAGGAGTGGAGAAAGGAAAAAATAGTAGTCAGCCCTACCAGGCTTCATTTTATCAAGCTCCAGAATTCAGAAGCCCTCAACCCAAGAGCCCAAAATACAGTCATCCTTGGCATCTGCATGTGGCAGCGGTCCCACTCTATGTACACAGTGCAACTGAAGACAGATTTAAGCAGTTCAGCATGTATTATGAACCATCTACGCCCGCACTGCATTATTAGCTGCTCAATTACTCCATAAAATGTAAGTTGTGGAGGACCGTGATGACTAATGGTGTTTATCAGTGTTCAGTACTGACAGTTTTAGATTAGAAGTCAAGAATCCTGTGTCCCTGAAAAGTACAGTGTTCCCTGCTTCCATTGTCATCACTGATAGCATTTCCCATTGTAAATACCTACAGAAGACGTTGTCTAGATAGATGTGGGCTACCAGGGCTTAATACCAACTCAGTTACATTTCCCAGTTCCTCTTTGCTAAACCTGCCTGTAATGTGTTTTAGATCTGAAACCTGGTGAGAGATTCCTTTAACTTAAACCCTAAATAAATGTTAAGTAATCATTCTGTGATTCCAGAAGGGCTTAATCAGTAAAACAAGGAAGATTATCTTTGAATCTCTGTGTGGGTTTATAACTTTTCTCATTGCCTATTTGTGCTTTCTATAATTTTTTAGTTGGCAAACTAATCTCTAACTATTTTGAGATGTAGTATTAAGTCACAGCATAAACATTTAATGAGCATTGCTTTGTTGGAATTCTACAGCAGTTACCCTTTTGTTGGGAAAACCCTCCAAACTAAAAAATATTGACCCATGAAGCATATACCATTTGTCTGTCTTTTTAAATGGTAACAAAACAAACATGTTGCTTTTTAAAATATGGTGATGTGCAACTAGGTACTTTATCATGATTTTTTTCTCTTTTTTTCTTGGCTACAGTTTTATTAATGGCTCATTGATGTCCTTTGTATTTCTAGGTGGGTTGCCTATGAAAAAGAACATTTTAAAGGCCAACAATTCTTGCTTGAAGAAGGAGATTTTGAAGACAGAAATGCCACTGGGGCATTGAGTGGCCCCATCTTGTCTTTCCGGTACTTACAAGCTGTGAGTTAGCTTTAGAATTCTTAATTTCTATCTGTCTTATCTTTCCATAAAAACTGGACATGACCTCTGATAGAACATGAGGTTATAAAATGTTCGTAAAACTTGAGAGCATTAAACCAAACTGCTGTGTCACTTGCCTGCTTTTCTTAACTGTCGTGATTATTCTAGAATACTTATGCTTGCTTTTCATCCATTGATTCTGTAGTTATTTTTTGAACACCTGCTTTGGTAGCTGTATTGTGCCAGGTGCTAGAGATAAGTGGCCAGAGACTTAGCCCCTGCATTCACAGAGAAGGCAGTCTGGTAGAGAAGACAACACTTTTATAAATATTTGATCCTAGATTAAGCACAAAGGGCTCAAGGTACCCAGAAAAAGGCCAGTTACTCCTACTTGGAAGAAAAGAGAAGTTAAGATGACAGGTGAGCTGAAATTCCAAGTTCAGGAGTTAGCCAAGTGAAGAAATTCAGGACAGGGTGAAGAGGGAAGGTAGGTGCTGTTTCAGCAAGAAATTAACATATATAAAGGCTAAGATGTAGGCCAATGATTCTCAGCTTGCGTGATTTTTACCCTCTAGGGAACATTTGTCAGTATTTAGAGACATTTTGGATTGTCACGACTTTGCAGGGAGGTGCTACTGACATCTAGTGGGTAGAGGCCAAGGATACTGCTTTATCCCTTCAATTCACCAGACGGCCTCCCCTACAACAAAGAACAAATCATCTATCCCAAAATGTTAACAGTGCTGAGGTTGAAAAACTGGTCATGCGAGTGAAAGGGCATGTGTTAAGCCAGGGTATTAGGGAGAACTTTGGGAAGATGATGAAGGGTCATATATGCCATGTTAAGGAGTTCAGATTTTTTTTTTTTTTTTTTGACTTGACCATGAGCCACTGATAGATTATGGACCTAGTGAGTATGATTAGATAAGTGTTTTAAACCGATCTTTTTGGTGACTGAATCAAGAAATGGCATGGGGTGAAGGAAGTCAGTGTGGAGAAAAGACTAGAATGTGACAAGACACCTGGTGGAAGTAGATGAAGGCACAGAGAGGAGGAGATAGATGTTAGAGGGTTCTGTAGAATATCGGTGCTTATCAAATGTTGCTCATGTCTCTGACCAGCTCTGGAGACTTTTTAATGTATTCAGAGAGGCATGTTTTCTTATGATTGAGGACTTACCACTACAGTCTCTTTGTAAAATAATCTTTACCCATATAAACTTTAACCTACCTGGCATAGCCTTTAAAACCCTCTTTGAAGGAATTATCGTGAAGTGAAGGATAGTTACTGGGTCCATGTGGACTTTGGATGAACACAGGGGTTGTATGCTCTGGCCCTTCAGGTTTCTATCTGTTGGGACCAGCAACAGTTCTATTGCAACCCCTCACCTGGTCAGACAAGAGGAGCCAGAATGGGAGAAGAAGCACAGGGAACAAAGGAGCTTTCCCCTGCCCCGCCCCAGAATGATTCTTATCAGTAAAAAAATGATTTAGAAACCATTTCTAACTGAAAGAAATACAGGGCAACCCACTGAAGAGTGGGCACTGAGTTTGCTGGAGCAATGGATAAATAACTTTTGAGGCATTTAGTCCACAGTATACAAGGACCACAGGTTTTCTCTAGCTACTTTTTACTTGACAGGACAAAACAAGATAGAGCCTTTGTTTTTGTTTGTTTGTTTGTTTGTTTTTTAAGTCATTTCAACCACATGCATTGAGGAAACTATTGGTTATGATTCAAAGCATTTTCTAATAGCATTAAACAATTTCCTTCTTTCCTTATTTAAAAGAGAGAGTTCAAGGGAAGCATTGCTGATCCTAGAAGTGTTTAGCAATGAATGTGATGGTATCTTCCAAAGATGACTAAAACAAGCAAACAAAAAACAAAACCCCAAGTCACTAGTCGAAATGTCCCAATAGTAGAAAATGGGAAAAAGATATGAATACTGTAACTATATAATTAGGAAATATTTGATATAGTCTATAATAATATGCATTGGAAAATTGGCATAAATTAGCATGGTAATTAGTGCTGCATGCAAAAGTTTGGGACATTTACAAAAATGATGATACAGTTTTTGTATAAATAAGTAAAAATGCCCTTCAAAGAATATCTTCTATTCTCTTTAATTGAAATATCTTCTACTTTTTTTAATTAAAAGATTAGTTGTTAGCTTATAGTTAAAGATGTTTTCATAATCATTATTATAAAGCTAACATTTGTCAAGGACTTGCTAATGGCTTTACAAGCATACTTACATTTAATCTCACAATGATGATGAGCTACAGACTCTTAACCATTTCCATCTTACAAATAGAGAAGCTGGGGCTCTAAGAGGTTAGGCACTGTGCCAGAGTATAATACTGTGATTTTAGGGCAAGTTTGCCTTACTCTGGAGCCCAGGCCTATAATGCATTTTCCTCTGTTACAGGAGGGTTAGACTAAAAAAGCACTTTAATAGTGGAAAACTGGGTTTCATCCAACCAAAAGTTTATTAGCATTTCATGTATAGCTATAAATTTATGGTCATTACAGACCAGTACACACATATAAATAATAAATAATTATTTACATGGACTTTCAGACATTTTACTTACAATTTAAATTTATGTTCACTAAAATATTTTCAGATGAAATATACTGAAGAATCTATACATATTTAGAAAATTTAGAATTTACATATTATGAAAATGCTTTTTAAAATTGCTTATCAAGTTGGAAAACTTTTATATTCCTTAGACACAGCTTATAATTGAGGCATTCTCTTTTTAAAAAACCATTTTATTGAGGTATGATTGAAATGGAAAAAGCTGTAATTATTAATGTATACAACTTGATAAGTTTGGGGGTAAGTTATGCCTATAGAACTGTCACCACCATCCAGGCCATAGACATATTCATAATCTCCCCAAATTTCTTCCTTCCCTTTATTATTATTTTTGTATATGTGATAAGAAAACATAAGATCTACTCTCTTTGAAAAATGTAAGTGACTAATACAGTACTACGAGCTGCAGGATTTAAAGCTCTGGGGTTGTCACAGCCATACATAAGTTAGCAAGTACAATCAGTGAGAGACATCTTTTCCCCACATAGACTCTCAGATGCCTCCAACCTTGGAAAGAGCGAAGTGCTACATTTAAGAGCTAAGCTGAAGTAATTTAAACAAGAGGATAATGGAAAAGCTACATAATATAATGCAGTCTTCTAATTTCCTGGCTCCAGTGTGTGGAACACTCTGGATCTAGTAAGGTCAAATCCTGGATGTGTTCCTCAGGAATAATGTGATCTCTGTCCCAGAGTGCTTTGGAGAGCACAACCAGAAATGTGTTCCTAATTCCAGATGAGTCAGGCAGACATAGTGACTTGGAGTTGATTTTTTTTTTTTAAGGAGAAGAACAGAAGGAATATAGCAGTATTTAGACTTCAGGGATGAAAGAAGGAATTTTTATTCCTTGGCTTCCTTGATGAAAGTTTCTTGGTGTGCTTGTTTTTCCTCAATTTCTACTAAGTTTTGGATTTGCTTTTGTTATGATTTTCAGACTTTGGATCTCTTTTCAGATCTCTGAAACCAGATGGAATGCAGCAGAGACCAGTATTTCTCCCAAATTAGTGGATACACCAGATCTCCGCTGGTGTCTCATGTTACCTTGCCCACCAGAGACTGTAGTGCAAGAGTCCCTGGGCCCAACCAGCTGGGGGATTTTATGGAATTTACAAATAATAAAATTGGGGATCTTTCAGACTTATCTTTGGTCATACAGCACTACTCATTACTTTTCC
>NW_006443129.1:1660460-1664022 GCF_000325575.1 Pteropus alecto
ATTTTTCAATCAGATGCTTTAAAAATATAAAATGGATGATTATAGCCACTAATTGGATGATCATTTTTGAAAAGATTTTCAGATGACAGTTTCAGCAAAAAAAAAAAAAAAAAAAAAAAAAAATTGTGTGTTTGTGTAATAAAATGGAATACACATTTGAGGTCATTCCATCCTTATTCTTGTCAAGCAAAAGCTCCACTTAAATATCTTTGGTGAAATTATTTAATTATGCCTAGTAAGATGTGGGCAGTGGTGACCTAGTAACCCAGAAGGGCTTACTCTGGATGTGACTCTCATCGGGTGCCTGTTGCAATCACCGAACAAGACAGTTACTAGTTTTTTTGTTTAATTTTTTTTGAATGTTTTGTATCATGCTTTGTACACGTGACACTGGAGGTTTAGCTGCAGGTGAGTGGAGTTGGCTTAGAGTTATAACTCTTGCCTGGAGGAGGCACCATATTGATGGCAGCTACTCAGCTAGATCAAATACTGTGTATTTGGTAGGTCTGAGTGAAAAATTCAAAGAGTCAAAACTAGGAGAGTGGTTTATGGGTACTTAGGAAAAGATGAGAGGCAAAAGCTATAAGGCACAAAAAGCCAAGAATAAACAAAAGCGGAAGATGGAGAACGATGGCACTTGGGAGACTCCTGTGGCCCTTAGTCAAGTCTCTGGGTATGGTAGACAGAATAGGAAGGACACAAACTCGAGCCATGCAAGTAAGTTTGTGAACTCATGCTGTCAGCACTTCTACTTGGCAGTGGACCTTGTGACAGTGGGTTCCTCCTCCTGTCCTCGGCTCTGGGCTGCAGTGTTGCCAAGTGGCCTATGCCTTCAGCCTACTTCCCAGCTCACCCTCCTCACTGCTGTCACTCCCACACAACCATTGCTCAAGTAAAATACATCACATCATAGCACAAGTTAGTTTTAATGAATGGGCACAAACACAGCACACATATACATACTTAATATTTATTTTTTTGTCTTTGTTCTATTTGACTCCAACATAACACAGTGACCCATGATATATTTTGGCTTATCCCTGCTCCCCCATTCCTACACCCTAATTGTGTAGAGAATAAGTAGTGTGGAGGCAGAAATAGAGGCAGCGATGGAACATTCCAGAGTCCCCACAGTGTGAGAAGAGGGGTCTGTATAATTGAGAGCTGCTGAAGATCTTTTCATTACGACCAGCCCCGACTTGATTGGTGGCTATTAATACCGGTTCCTAACCGGGACCCAGATTGGGCCCCCTTCAGCCATCATCACATTGTATCCTCACAGCCACCTTGAGCTAATTAGCATTTTCAGGTTGCAAGAGACCTGAAAGAGGCATGTTCAGTTTCCTTGGGTGATGAAAGTTTATGTTGTCAGTACACCCAGGTTTGTTGATGTGGCTCCCAGGCTGTAAACATCATACTTCAGTTGGGACGCTTGTTCTGGGGACTTTAAGGCAAATCACTTATAGGCTGTTAAAGCCTTGATTGCCTCATCTGTAAAATGGCATATATGTGTGTGTGTGTGTGTAGGTGTATGTGTATACATACATATATATGCATACATACACACCTACATATATTAATATATATTATGTCAATATATATTTTACTCAAAATAATTATATATTACTCAGTTTTTTTAGCTGTAAAGTGAGAATGATAATAATATAATCTTGCATGGTGGGTTGCTCTTTTGGAAAAAATATTCATAAAGCTCTGGCTAGTACATTTAACTGTTAGCTCATTAAAAACTCAATTATATTCTGTCAAGTAGCGGATGCATAAAGGTTTATCTTTATTCATCTTTTGGATATTTGCCTTGTTTACAGCTTTCACTATTACAAATATTGCATCTTTGCATATAAATTGCCCACTATTTAGTTTCTTTGAGAAGCTTTTTACAAAAAGGAATTTTAGGCTCAAAGAATATGAACAATTCTAGTCTTAAATATATCTCTAAATTGTTTTCTAAAATAGCTGTCTAATTTATACTTCTACTAGCAGTACACCTTGACAAAACTAAATTTTTAGATCCTTCTTAACCTAATTTTAAAAATGAGAATTATATCAATTGTTTTAATTTGAATTTTTTTGTTTTTACTAGCAAAATTAGTCACTTATTTGTTTTTAATTTTTTATGAATTGTCTGTTTTTTTGCTGGTTTATCAATTTGGAGTCTTGTATTTTTGTTTCAGATACATTGTCTGACTAAAAGTTGTTTAAATTTCCTATTGTTTTGATTTTTTAATAAAATTTATTTTGCCAAGCAAACTTTTTTCCTTATTTAAGCTAATAAAATTCTCTCCCACATTGCCCACAGTATGATGTATATTGACTTTTGTTTCATGAAGCTTTTGCTCTTTAGACACAAGTTAGACATTAGTTTTGTTTACACTTAAAGTTAGATATGGTAGCTTATAAGTCCCAGCAATTTACCAACTGTTGACTATTTCCATTTAAATAAAAACATTATACTTTTCTGATTAACATAAAAATTCAGGTTTATTTTTTTCTTTGCTACTTAGGAGTATTGACTATTATAATTGTTTCTAGTACTATTTAAATTCTTCTGAGTAATTCGTGTGAAAATTATTCCACAAGTATGTGAACATTGTGAAAAGACTTGGCAATCTATAAAATAAAATGCATATGTTTTCCTAAACTTTCCTCTTTTTAGAATTTTATAGAATCTTCCATCACACTGTTTGAATCTGACCTGGAAAGTGGGAAGTTTATTGACATTACAAATCAGGAAATATCTGACTTAGAAGAAATTGGCTTTGGCAGCGAAACAAGATCCATTCACGTTAAAAGTGGAGTGTAAGTTGTCTCCTGCTCTGAGAACCTTGAAAGAGTCTGGTGTTTAAAATTGGTCGCTTGATTCTACATCACCTCTGCTTTTCCTTTTTTCCCCTACTAGATGGGTTGCCTACCAGCAGAAGTTCTTCTGTGGACAACAGTACATTTTAGAGAAAGGGAAATACAAGTGCTTTTTTGACTGGGGAGGATCAAATAACATAATCATGTCAATACGACCTATCCAACTGGTGAGTTAACTGTGAATATAACTAGTGCCAGTGGCCTATAATGATGTACAATTTCAATATGTGGAACAAGTTGTTATTTTTTTAAGTGGAATTACTGAATTCTGTTATATGTACATGTAGAAGAAATGAAACAGCATACGAATTTCTATAGACTCCATGGAGAGCTAGCATGTGGTAGCAGATCAGTGAAGTGGCTCTGTAATTTGATGAGTTTAGTCATTCAGCAGCATTTATTTAGTGGCTCTGATATACCAGACACTATACTGATTCACTGGAGATAAAAGATGGGTCTCAGTCTCTCTGGGGAGATGTATGGACAGTTAATTATAGAATGATTAGTGAGAAAATAAAGTACGTAGGTGGTGTTAGGGGAGCAGGGGTAGGAAGAACTCAGAGCCTGGGGACCTGGCTACCATGTCACAGGAGAGGATGCATTGAGTGATATCTTAAGAGATAAAAATAATTTTTCCAGGCAGGGAAATGGGGAAGAAAGGGCGTTCCACAAAGAGGGAATAATC
>NW_006443129.1:1664060-1667687 GCF_000325575.1 Pteropus alecto
CATGAAATAGTTGTGGGAGATGTAATGGTCAGAAGTTCTAATGGGTATTGGGCACATTTTTCTTCCAGCTATATTACTCAAAATGAATTGGTAATAAATACTAAAACTATTAAAAGAGAATTCAGTAGGTTGAGAGGCATAGCCAGTTCAAAGAATCTAGTAAATTGGCTAGACTTTTTTTTTTTTTTGACTTTTCAAAAGATATTTTCAAAACTTTCAAAAAAACAACCAAGATTATGATTACAGTTTTTAAAATGTTTTAATGTTTTTCAGGAACCACTTGGGATAAATGAGCCTCCACATTTGGTATGTTTCAAAATAGCCTTACCTTGGAATTGTTAAATTGTTTACTAAAAGCATTTATGCCCTTTCTTCCAAATCTTTCTCTTGCCCTCAGATAGCTTTCATGTGTCTGTATGGCAGGGCACTTTATACAGGGCTCGGTACCTACGAACAGAAGGGCCCGTATTTGTTAGTGGTGGTTCTGGCCTGGATTTGTCACAGTTGGTTTTGTTTTCTCTTGACAGAGCTCCAGCTCTGGCAACTCTGTGGTCATTTTGCACCTCTGCCACTCTTTCTTTCCTATGACCATCTGTTCTTCAATTTTTATTCTTATTCAGCTCTGTTTATTATGTCTTTGGAGGAGCAAGTGTACCATGGAAAAATGGCTGTCTTGGCATGCTTATTATGTAAATGTATTTCTAATACTTAAATCAAATATTCCTTAAAAGCACTAGTAAAATTGCAACCCTACGTCTTTATTTCTAACAGGTTAATGCTTTGAAGGATCGGGCCATACTCTGGAGCCTGACACTTGTTTATTGTCCATTGAGTACTAGAAATCATGCTTATTTAGTGTTTCTGATAACTGTGAGGTCAGGATTAATCCTGTTTGGTGAGAAGCAAACTGAGATTTAGAATTTGTGTCATTTAACATAGCTAGAAGTAGCAAAATAGGCATTTTCTGGTATGTGACACCACTTAACTAAACATTTTCAGGATTTTACATCAAAGAAAGACATCATGATATGAGCAGTACAACCATACTAGGAAGAGGGGATGAAAGATATTGATTCCCGTCTCATTTTAAATAACAAATTTGGAAAAATTTCTGTCAAAAAGCCTAATGTAGTGATTAATTTTAATTATTTGACATTTGCTAGCTTTACATAATGCTGACTCTTTCTGAGAATGTGTTTTTCATGTTCATGTCAGTGTTTATATATTTCACATCCGCTTAGTTTAACCATGTTTCTATTCACAATGCTTCAGGTTTTATTATTTTCTGATTAGCTCAGTCCTATTGGGGAACACTTCCTTTCTGAATATAATTGAGCTGTTGTATTTGGAGATAATTCCTGCCAGACCTTTATTTTGAATCTTTCAAAACTCCAACTGTGGACTTTTAAAACACTTTTTAAATGGAATCAACATAACATAAATAGTTTAAGAGTTAAACATTTTCTGCGCATTTTCTGAGTTTTAAGCACCAATAAAAAGTCACATTTTTTTTTAAGTTCTGTGTTTTCCACTCCTACGTCTTAGCTCTTTTTTATCTACTTCCTTGTTTGGGACAGATTACCCGGAGGATTTTCTTCATAATATTTCCAGAACAACTTGAAGAGAAGGGAAGTAGCAGCAAATGCCCAGTGAAATTGGCCCCCTTCATTTCTCTGGATGTGGCTCAGCTATTGCCTTGTGAAATAAACATTTCTGATAGGCAGATGATAGCTGGATATTTGGTAACATGCAGACAAAGCCTCCTTAGTTTACTCTGTATCAGAGCTCTTATTATTTCAATTGGACCACATTTTCAGAACATTTTGCTTGTTTTTACTTACACAAATAAAAACAAAAGATCTTGGATGACATTCTGGTTCCATTCGGCAACTAGAAAGTATTTATTTCTTTACAAGTAGCTGTGATAATCAGATTGACAATTCAGATGAGGTAATTTTCTCTGCAGAATAAGGAGGAAGTTATATTTCAGAGTTCAAATCAGAGACAGAATGTTTTAAACTGATGATTTGCAAGAGAACTTCAAGCATCCCAAGAAAGGAAAAACCAGAAATTGTATGTCCATAGAGACATACATCATGAGAGTTATGCTAAAAAAAAAACATTGCTAAAGCGTAAGCATCTTATGATGAGATATTGGTGCACAGAACATACCCTTTTATTGAGATTATTTTTTTCCTGTGACTAAAGTCTAATTGCCAACTGAGAATATACAAGATCATGATAATGTTCTTCATAATTAGCAGGGGACATTTAACTTTTTTTTTCATCTATTTTAAGTTTATTGGGGTAACATTGGTTAACACAATTATATAATTTTCAGGCATACATTATCATTTGACATCTGTATATTCTCTGTTTATCATCCAAAGTTCAGTTTCCTTCAACTACTATATATTTGACCCCCTTTACCCACTCACCCTCCCCCTTACCCCCTATATTCGACCCCCTTTACCCCATCTATCTCCCCTTTCCTCCCCACCCTACTAGTAACCACTACTCTCTAATCCTCTGGTAATCACTAGTCTGTAGTCCATGTCCATGAGTCTCTGTTTGTTTGTCCTGTTCATCTGTTGCTTTTAGGTTTATATCTCACATATAAGTGATATCATGTGATTTTCAACTTTTTCTGTCTGGTTTATTTCGCTTAACATGATTATCTCAAAGTCCATCCATGTTGTTGCAAATGACAGGACTTCATCTCTTCTTATGGCTGAATAAGATTCCATTGTATATATGCACCACAGCTTCCTTAGCCCATCATCTATCGTAGGACACTTTGGTTACTTCCATGTTCTGGCCACTGTGAATAATGCTACTATGAACATTGGCGTGCAAATATCTTTTCAGATATGGGTTTTCAGGTGTTTGGGGTAAATACTCAGTAGAGGGATTGCTGGATCACATGGTTGATCAACTCTTAGTTTTTTGAGAAACCTCCATACTGTTTTCCATAGTTGCTGTACCAATTTGCAGTCCCACCAGCAGTGGATGAGGGTTCCTTTTTCGCTGTATCCTTTCCAACATTATTGTTACTTGTCCTGTTGATTATAGCCATTCTAACAGGTGTGAGATGGTATCTCATTGTGGTTTTGATTTGCATTTCCCTAATAGCTAGCAATGTTGAGCATCTTTTCATATATTTGTAGGCCATTTGTATGTCCTCTAGGGAGAAGTGTCTGTTCAGGTTCTCTGCCCCTTTTTTGATTGGATCATTTGGTTTTTCTTGTTTTTTTTGAGTTGTATGAGTTCTTTGTATTTTTTGGATATTAGGCCCTTATCGGAGGCATTGCTTGCAAATATCTTTTCCCATTTAGATGGTTGTCTCTTGATTTTAATGATTTTGTTGTTGTTGTTGTGCAGAAGATTTTATTTTGATGTAGTCCCATTCATTTATTTTTGCTTTTACTTCCCTTGCCTTTGAGGTAAAATTCATAAAATTCTCTTTAAGTTCAAAGTCCATGACTTTAGTTTCTATGTTTTCTTCTATGTATTTTATTGTATTAGGTATTATTTTCAGTTCCTTAATCCATTTTGAGTTAATTTTAGTGTATGGTGATAGACAACAGTCTAGTTTCATTTTTGTTGCAGGTGTCTTTCCAATTTTCA